>NC_056740.1:383417629-383717629 GCF_019279795.1 Protopterus annectens | reverse complement strand
ACCAAACCAGGACCGAAACACTAAAGGTGGAGGAGTGTCAATATTCACCAAGGATATTCACCCCTCCAGGCTAGTTGCCCAACACAATGCGTCTGAAATTCTCCAGGTGCAACTAACACTAGGTAAGACTGCAGTCCAAATTGTAGCTTGCTACAGATCCCCCACCATACCCCAAGATTCTCACTACACCTTTCTAAACATACAGGAAAATATTAAGATAGAACCAAACACCCTAATACTGGGTGATTTTAACTACCCTGCCATTAACATGGGAAAACTACTCATGTACCAACACCTTTGCCCAACGGTTCTTGGAATTCATAAATTCCAAAGTCCTGGATCAACTAATCCATAGTCCCACCAGGGGCTCCAATATCCTAGACCTGGTCATTACCAACATGGGAAATCGATGCTCCACACCTATGGTCACCCCCTCGTTAGTCAGGTCTGACCATAAGCTAATCACCCTTAACATCCACATCCCACCCCCACCCCCAGTAAAGAAACCTCCATAAAAAAACTTCTCCAAAGCCAACTTCATGCTACTGAAGTCAGAAGTGACAAACTTCATGACACCCATGCAGACGGGAACTGAAAGTTCAACTGCTGAATCCTACACTAAGGCACTGTATGAGCACATCCACTCATGCATGAATCGTGCCATCCCAAATAGAACCATGATGCTCTCATCCAAAAATAGGAAGCCAATCTGGTGGTCCCCTGCCATAAACAAACTTTACAACAAAAGGAAGAAACTGTTGCAAAAAAAGAGGAAAATCCCAGGATGCAAAAAACCCCCTTACCAGCCTCGGTAAGAAACTGAGATCCCTCATAAAATCCTGCAAAGCTAGTTACGAAAATAAAATTGCCAAAGATTCCAAAGACAACCACAAGACATTCTATAACTATGTCAAGAATCTAAATGGCAATGCTCAGATCTGCTCTGAACTAAAACAGAATGGCATTAAATATACTGATCCCAAGGATATTGCCAGTATCCTGGCAGATCGATTCAGTGCCAACTTCACCCCCTAAATTGCCCATCTCAATACCGGAAGATTGCCAAATTCTGGTAATAACGGCCACACAGGTAAAAAACGCACTCTCCAAAGCTAAGACTACAGCATTCGTGGGACCAGATTACATCCCGGGCTGTGTACTACATGAACTACAATATGAACTGGCACCTCACCTAAGTGTCATGTTTAATCATAGCCTCACCTCAGGTTTCATGCCCACTGAGTGAAGCAGAGCTACAGTTATCCCACTCCACAAGGGGGGATCCACCTTGGATCCCGGAAACTACCGTCCCATCAGTCTGACAAGCCTTACCTGCAAGGCCATGGAGCGTATTATCATGGAACTTATAAACAAAGACATTGGCAACCTTAAAACACTGGACCCCACCCAGTTTGGGTTCATGAAGGGCCGATCTTGTCTCCTGAACCTGATTGACTTCTTCGAATCAGTCTCCAGAGCCATGGACAAGGGTAAGGTGGTCCACACAGCCTATCTAGACCTTGCCAAGGCCTTTGACACCATCCCTCACTCTGGAATCAGATAAACTTACTAAGCTGGGCATTAATCTCTGTCACCCAATGGGTTGCTAACTGGCTTACTGATAGAACCCAAACTGTAAAAGTAGCCGACTCTAAATCCAGCTCCAGATAAGTGACAAGTGAAGTACCTCAGGGTTCAGTCCTGGGACCGCTCTTGTTTGGCATCTACTTCTCTGAAGTACAGGCCAACACTAAGGGACTCTGGCTAACAAAGTTCGCAGATGACTGCAAACTGGGAGCCATTACTGAATCCCCAAATTATGTGGATACTCTACAAAAAGGCCTTACAGAAACAGATTCTTGGTGCCAGAGCCATGGGCTCAAGCTCAATGCCAAGAAATGTATAGTTAACCCCTTTGGAAAAAACATGTATCCGTGAATTACCACATAGGTGGCAGTACACTAAACACCGGAAGTGTGATAAGAGACTTAGGGACACAGGTGGACAGTGGTCTCACCTTCGATAACCACATCGCCACAACAGTCAGGAAATCCTTTTATGTGGCACACTTCACCACTAAGGGCTTTTCATCCAGAAAAAAGGAGGTCATTGTCCCACTGTACTCATCCCTCATTAGACCCATTATAGAATACAACACCCCGTTTGGTATGTACCTCTCAAGACATCTGCAACAACTGGAAAGGCCGCAGAAATACCTCACTAAAAGAATCACAGGCCTAAAGCAGATGCCCTACGCAGACCGCCTTAAAAAACTCCAGCTCTACTCTTTCGCATATCGTCTACTCAGAGGTGATCTCTGCTTAACATACAAGGCCATGTCAAACCCAGAGCTGTTGGACATGCTACACTTAAAGAAATCCCAATCTCTCAGAGCCACACGCTCCAGGGATCTAAACCTTGTCATCACAATAAACAAAACATGCTGGAGGGATAGGTTCCTGACCCAGAGACTCCCCAGACTCTGGAATAGATTGCCCATACATGTCAAGCCGAGAGCCTCTTTGGCCCTCTTCAAAAGGAACCTTGACGATTGGATGGGAGAAAGGAAATTCACCCCTGGAATTACATCAGTTGCCCTGCTAGACAGGGGTCCAGGGAAGTAAATAGTGTGGGAAGAAATAGCCAGGAATTGTTATGGCTAGGCTTGTATACGCCCTAGGGCTGATAGCCTGCTACCAGCCTATGTACCCGGGCAGCAACCCTGAAGGTTGCTCGACTGCTCTACTCTGGAGGCAGTTGGGGGACGATTGTCCTTGCACCCAGCGGCTTGAGTGTTCATAACAACAGACCACTGGGTGCTGCAAATCATATCCAGGGGATATTCTATCCCCTTTGTGGGTTTTCCAAACCCTCCCAATCACCTCCCGAACATTCCACCCACACAAAGGGAGGCAGCAGCACAGGGAATTTCCAAGCTGCTAGAAAAACGAGCTATCGAAACCGTCCCCCAGATCAGTCCTGATCGGGCTTCTACTCCAGGTTCTTTTTGGTGCCAAAGAAAATGGGAGACTTGAGGCCCATTCTGGACCTCTCCATCCTGAACCTGTCAGTGGCCAAAGAAAAGTTCTGGGTGGTCACTCTACAGTCCATCATGCAGTACCTGCAAGAGAGCGACTGGATGTGCTCATTAGATCTCCAGGATGCTAACTATCACATAAAGATGCACAGAAGCTCCAGGAGGTTCCTCCACTTCCAGCTAGAGGCCAATCATTACCAATTTTGAGCCCTACCCTTTGGTCTCACCACAGCCCCCAGGGTGTTTACCAAAGTGATGGCAGTGGTAGCGGTTCACCTGAGGCTTCAGGGGATACAAGTCTATCCATACCTGAACGATTGGCTCTTCACTGCTCCCACCAGGCGTCTACTTTCCCAAACCAGGGACTACTTTCTGAGACTTGCCCTGAATTTGGGTATCACAGTCAACCCATCCAAATCTCTACTAGAGCCTGTACAGGTGATAGACTACATTGGTGCCAGGATAGAGACTCTCCAGGGCAAAGTGTTCCTGACCTTGGAGAGAGTTTAGAACCTCAGGATGCATGTCTCCCTAATTTACCATTCTCATTTCCCGATAGTGGAATCTGTAGTGAGAGCCCTAGGCTCTATGGCGGCGTCCATAACTCTCCTTCCATGTGCCTGACTACACATGCGGATTCTTCAGTGGATTTTGGCGGTTCAGTGGTCCTGTTGGATTTAACACTAACTTGTCCTTTCCACCTTTAAAGTGTATCGGTCATCCCTCATATGGTGGATGAGCTCTCTGGACATTTTGGAGGGAGACAACCCTTCGTTCCAGCCCCGATCTAAGCCACAGTGACCACGGATGCCTCCCAACTTGGGTGGGGGAGGCATTGTTCGGGCAGGACAGTCCAAGGCCTGTGGTCCCCCATGGAGACCAGTTTGCATATCAATATTCTAGAGATGAGGGCGGTCCTTCTAGCGTTGCAGGCTCTTCGTGCCTTTCTTCCTCTGGGGACGGTTGCTGTTCAGACAACATGTCAGTAGTCTGGTACAGCAACAAACAGGGAGGGACCAGATCTTATTCCCTTTGTCACGAGGCCATGAGAGTGTGAGAATGGGCGATCTCCACCGGTCGCTTTCTTATCGCAACACACATTCCGGGACGGTCAACATTCTAGTGGATAGGCTAAGTCGGACCATTCTGATGCCTTACGAGTAGTCTCTGAATCTGTCAATAGCGGAACAGATCTTCAGCGAGTGGGGTCAACCTTGCAGCGATCTCTTCGCATCTCCTTCTAATGCAAAGTGCAGCAGGTTTTTCGCTCTGAACCCCCTGCCAAGGGATTCCCCCAGAGACGCTGTAGTTCATGCTTGGATTCCCGGTCTTCTGTATTCCTACCGTCCAGTCCCTCTCATCCCGAGGTTTCTGCAGAAAGCTTGTCGACTTGGGAGCACAGTGATCCTCATTGCCCCATTCTGGCCTCGCTAGGTATGGTTTCCCTTCCTTTGGTCTCACCTTCTGGCTCCACCATGGATCCTAGATCCCTCTCAGGATCTGATTTCACACCCATTGGGGGTGCCTCATCCAGGATCTGATTTCACACCCATTGGGGGTGCCTCATCCAAATCTGGACAGCCTGAAGCTCATGGCTTGGCTGCTCTGGTTCCTGTGATCATTAGGACTCCTGGACTTTCCTCCTCAGTTAAGTCTATTTTGGTAGCTGCTCATAAGTCTTCAACCAGAAAGGTTTATCACAGCAAGTGGAAACGTTTTTCTTTTTGGGCCTCTCAGAGGAGTTTGGATCCTTTCACAGCTCCTATTTCCACTATCCTTGATTTCCTAGCTGATATTTTCCAGCACGGAGCTAGTTCTTCTACTGTCAAAGTTCATTTGGCTGCTATTTCTCATTTTCATGTGGGTGAGGCTTCTGCATCCTTTGCATCTTCTTGACTGTGTAAAGCCTTTATTAAAGGTACCTTTTTACTATGCCCCCTGGTCAAAGATCCTGTCCCCCCGTAGGACCTTACTATGGTTCTTCAAGCTCTGGTCGCCCCGCCTTTCGAGCCTGCTGCTACTGTTGATCTAAAATTTCTATCGTGGAAAACAGCCGTTCTGGTCACTATTACCTCTACTAGGAGGGTTTCAGAATTGCAGGCCTTGTCCATAAAATTTCCGTACGTGATTTTTCATAAAGATAGAGTTTCCCTTCGCACCAATCCATCCTTTCTTCCTAAGATGGCATCACCAGTCAATATCAGTCAGACTATAAATTTGCCTGTGTTCTTTCCCAGTTTTGCCAACAAAATGGAATACAAACTACACATGTTGCATGTTCACAGATAGTTACGATTTTATTTACTTAGGACAAAAAATTTCATAAATCTGATCAATTGTTTGTCTCGTTCTATAGACCCTTTTTGGGCAAACGTATTTCCAAGGTCACGATAGCCAGATGGATTTCTTCATGCATCCTGCAGGTCTACAAGGACAAAGGCATGTCTCCTCCAGGTCAGGTTAAAGCTGATTCCACCAGGTCCATGGCTACATCTGCAGCTTTCTGATCTAGTGTGTCTTTAGATGGCATTTGCTCAGCAGCTACTTGGTCCTCATCTCATACGTTATACATCTCCCATTATAAATTGGATTTGAGCACTAGAAGGAGAGCATCCTTTGGTTCCGCGGTGCTCAGAAATATCCTTCCATGAGGGCCACCCAGGAGTTTAGTAGCTGGGGACTCAGTCCCACAGGTTGAAGATCAAATGAATTAAACTACTTCAGATAAAGAAGTTATGTACTCACCTTAACATTCCATCTGAGTGCTTGTACTTCATTTGTCTTCAACCATCCCTCCCTCCTTCCCCCGGACCTTTGGGGCATGTTCAGTCTGCGGGCTGTAAGTATAAGTCATAAGTTTATCAGGTCGGGTTATAAGTGTAAGTTCAGCAAACTCGATCTGGAGATGGAAGGCAAGGGAGGTGGATTATGGGTAAGGGGAGGAGTCTGGAGCTCGGAGCTGATGCTTGTAATCATAGCCGGCTTGGATCCGACATGGATCCGTATTCCCACAGGTTGAAGATAGATGAAGTACAACTACTCAGATGGAACGTTATGGTGAGTACATAACTTCTTTTTTCTTAATGATATTTTTTATTTTAAAAGTATTTACATCATATAGTAAAATATATCTAAAAATACCACTAGTTGTTGAATTTTTCCTCTGGTGTAAAGTATTTCTATCAGAGAAGATGTGATGTATACTTTTACCCACTTCTCGTCGTGTCTCAAATACCAATTTCATTACTATATTGTGTTCATACCCTCTATTGATAAAATCTTTAGCCATTACTTGCATATGTGTATTCATATGTGCTGCACTAGTATTTAATTGTACTACATGTTTAAACCATTTAATAATGTTTTTAAAAATATGTGGGTGATGCATACTGTCTTTATATAAGTAAATATTTTTCTTCACATTCTTTTTAAAAAGTGTGGTTCCAGTTGTGCCATCTGCATTTTTAAATAGTTTAATATCTAAAAACTCAATGTACATAAAATGAATAGTATACTTAAAATGTAAAAACCTAGTTTTAGAATGCAGATAGTCAATAAAATCATAAAAAATAGTGACCCTTTCCAGATTAGGAATAGGTCATCCACAAAACATTTATAAAACAATACGTTATCCTTATACTTACTATATTCATGATTTAAAGCAAAATTCATTTCCCAGTTGTTTACAACTAGGTTAGCATGGCTGTTAGCCATGGGCATATATACCCATGGCTACTCCTTTACATTGTTTATATATAACATCATGAGACAGAAAAACATTATTGCATAAAACTAACTCTGTTAAGGCACAAATGGCTTCAATCTCATTTGAAGAAAAAGCTGCTGAGGAAGTGATAAATTATCTTAGAAACTCAGTACCTGTATTATTTGGTATAGATGTAAAAAGAGAATTTACATCCAAGGTAATGAAATAGTAGTTAGATACATTATTATTTTTGGACCACATATAAAGAAGTTCCAAAAAATGTGAAGTATCTTTTACAATAGTAGTAGAAGAGCTTAAAGCCCTTTTCAAGTGAAATTCAACATATTTTGATAACGGTTCTGTGATCACCCAGAGGCAGAAACAATAGGCCTTAAAGGGGAAATAATAGGCTTATGTATTTTTGGAACACCATATGTAAATGGAATCCTTGGATGTGGAACATAAAAATATTCAAGGGTTTCTACAGAGATCTGTCTGTTGAGATGCATATCATAAGTACTAGTATTTATATTAGAAATAATATAATTTAATTGTCTCATCTATTATTTCATAGTCCGAAGTACCAAGTAATTCAAGCATTCTATTATAAAAATCGGGTCTATATTATATCCTCGAACGCTTAAAAAAGCGAACGCTGATTGATAGACCTAATTTAAGCGAAAGCTTACAATCTCGAACTGTCAGATCAGCGATTTTTTTCCCAGGGGAAAAAATCGCTGATCCAAAACACATACACACAACACAAGCACACCAAACAAACAGAAATCCACACACATACACCTAAAATCTGATACCTAACCCCACACTAAACTATGCACACACCACTGACTACCCACTTACCTTAACCCAAACCCTAACCCTAAGGTCCGTCACTATCGCACACCACCTCACCCGCTCCCTAACCCTAACTCACTTAAATCCGCCCTAACCCTCATGTCCACTCAATCGCGCACACACCTAACCCGAGCCCTAACCCCAACTCATCTAAATCACCCTAACACTCTCATCCACACAATCGCACACTTACCTGAATCCGACCAGTAACTTTCCACCATAACACTGAAAATACCGAAGCAACAGAAACGGACAACCAAATTCTTTCCCTAGGAAAAAATTTGAGTTTCTGCTGCTTTGATATTTTGCAGTTTCGCGAAAATAAGTTTGATCAATCAGTGTTCGAGGATATAATATAGACCCTAAAAATCAATATCAAGAATAACAATACCCCCACCTTTATCAGCTGCTTTTATAACACTTTCATTATTAAATGATAAAGACTTGATGGCTTTTTGCTGTTTTTAAAAACGAATGTGAAGACTATACTTATTTATGTAAAAGACAGTATGCACCCCCCCACACACATATTTTTAAAAGCATTGTTAAAAAAAAACGGTTTAAATGTGTAGTACAATTTGATACTGATGCAACAAATATGAATACACAGATGCAAGTAATGGCTAAAGATTTTATCATTAGAGGATATGAACACAATATAGTAACGGAATTGGTATTTGAGACGCAACGAGAAGTGGGTAAAAGTATACATCCCATCTTCTGTGATAGAAATACTTTACACCAGAGGAAAAAATCAAAAACAAGAGGTACTTTTAGATGCATTTTACCATATGATGCAAATACTTTTAAAATTAAAAAAAAATCAAGAAAAATTGGCATATGCTTAAACAGATTCACTATACAATCGCGAAGTACTGAAATGTCGAATTTCAGTATTTCGAAACTGAATAGTCGAAAACCCACATACATGAAAACCCACAATCACGAATACCACAACCACGACCATCCACACACACACACACACCATTACATAACCATACACACATACACCTACCTAAATAAACAAACATAACAACACACTGAAACACACCTAATCTACCTATAAGCAGGGGGGCAAGCCCCCCTGCACCCCCCCTACTTGTATATTCTAACTCCGAGGTCGCACTAAACACACAAAAACACAAAAAAAACACCACCGCACACACTCACACACACTAAAATCCCTACCCAATATCCTCAAACACACAACACTTACCTGAAACCCCAGATAAATCCACAAACCGCACCACACATAATGAATGCGACACCATGATAGCGGCGGATTCGACATTTGTGGATTTGACACTTCCGCATTTGGCATAGTGCAATTTTGAGTAACTGCACTTTCCACTATTCGGTCTTGACGTACTGAAATTCGAGATTTCAGTACGTTGAGATTGTCTAGTGTATCCTCTTAAACATATTCAAGTATTCAATGCAAAGATGGTAACTTTTCAACATGTACAATTTGGATATAAAAATTTAAGTAACTTTAAGTATAAATTATGTTTCAAGGAGCATGAAAAATATGCCAATAATATTCTTAAGTTTGGTACCTTAAAATGTCATAATTGTCAATTTTGTAAGTATATTTCTACTGACATATCCTTTCTAAATCCTGTTACATGCAAGTATTTAATCTTAGAAGTCATGGTGCTTTTGTAATGCAATGAATATTATATACATGGCTAGATGTTCAGAATGCAGTCCACTCTATATTGGTAAAACCAATAGGAGACTTAAAGATAGAATATGGGAACACCTTTCAAAAATAAGTAGAAAGTTAGAAACAAATGCATTGTATAGACATTAACAAACTGATATACACATGTTTTTAGTTTCTTAATATTTCAAAATGTAAATAAGCATATAAGATGGGTGACATACTCAATTACACCAAAGCCTTAGAGAATAAATGGATTTTAAGGTTTAAAGCTCACCAGTTTCCTGATGATAATGATGATAATTTTACTTTAAAACCTACTCTAAAAGATATAAGGAACAAAATATAGTGTAATATAGTACATATATACAGTGGATATAAAAAGTGTACACACACCGGTTAAAATGCCAGTTTTTTGTGATATAAAAAAATGAGACCACAATAAATCATTTCAAAACTTTTCCCACCTTTAATCTGACGTATAACCTGTACAATTCAGTTGAAAAGCAAACAAATCTGTTTGGGGAAAAAATGTAAAAAAATAAAAAATGTACAATAATCTGGTTGCATAAGTGTGCACACCCTTAAACTAATACTTTGTTGAAGAACTTTTTGATTTAATTACAGCATTCAGTCTTCTTGGGTACACACCTGCCATCAATTAAAGAGACTCAGATTAACCACAAATAAAGTTCAGCTGTCCTAGTAGGATTTTCCTGATATTTATTCAGTTGACTGCTAAAGCAAAAGCCATGGTTCGCAGAGAGCTTACAAAGTATCAAAGGGATCCCATTGTTGAAAGGCATCAGTCAGGAGAAGGGTACAAAAAAATTCCCACAGCATTGGCTATACCATGGAACACAGTGAAGACAGTCATCAACAAGTGGAGAAAGTATGGGACCACATTGATATTGCAAAGAACTGGACGTCCCTCCAAAATTGATGAATAGACAAGACGAAAACTGGTCAGGGTGGCTGCCAAGAGACCCTATAGCAACACTGATGGAGCTGCAGGAATTTCTGGAAAGTACTGGTTGTGTACTACATGTGACAGCAATCTCCCATATTCTCCATATGTTTGGGCTGTGGGGTAGGATTGCAAGACTGAAGCTTTTTCTTGCACACAGAAACATCCAGGCCCAGCTAAAATTTGCAAAACAATATATCAAGTTTCCCAAAAGCATGTGAGAAAATGTGTTGTGGTCTGATGAGACCAAGGTTGAACTTTTTGGCCACAATTCCAAAAGGCACGTTTGGCGCAAAAGCAACACTTCACATCACCAAAAGAACACCATCCCCACGGTGAAGCATGGCGGTGGCAGTATCATGCTTTGGGGTTGCTTTTCTTCAGCTGGAACTGGGGCTTTAGTCAAGGTGGAGGGGAATTATGAACAGTTCCAAAAACCAGTCACTTTTAGCCCAAAACCTTCAGGCGTCTGCTAGAAAGCTGAAGATGAAGAGGCAGTTCACCTTTCAACACGATAGTGACCCCAAGCATACATCCAAATCAACAAAAGAATGGCTTCACCAGAAGAAAATTAAAGATGTTAAGTTGTCAATCTCGCCTTCATTCTTGCTGGATGGGTTCGGAGCCGATCCTCGGCTCCGACTCGGCCACTCTAAAAGCTCGAGAGCTAGTTCCACCAGCTCGAGGCTCCCCTATATCCCACAATGCTAGGCGATAACTCCTCAGATCTCGTTTGCCGCTACAGCGATCGAGGTGTGTTCCTACTGGCTCAGGTTAGTTTTTTGGTAAAGAACTAGTTTTCTTAGCCTTTTCTCCCCTTAAAGTTAATTTTTCTTATAAATACTTAGTATTAAATTAGTTTATTCCATTCCCATTAACCTTCCACCCCCTTTTTTCCACAAAATCTTAAAAAATTTCCCTCTGGCCCTAGGCCCAGTCCCTCCCTTCCCAGTGAGTGACTGTGTTTTATAGGGAATTTTATTACTATTACTTATAATTTGTTTAAATTAGTGTTAATTTAACCCTAAGTGTAATTGGTGTGTGTGTGTGCTTGTGTGTTACACTTTCCCTTAGATATGTCTAAGGATTCAAAGGTCTCAGGCTTTAATAAGTGTGACTCGTGCTGTCAGAAGATGTCTCTGACAGACAGTCACACTTATTGTGTGTACTGCCTGGGACCTTTGCACCTGCAGAACTCATGTGCTGTTTGTCATGGCTTCAGCCCTAGAGTCCTGCAGGAGCGAAAAAATAAACTTATTTTAAGGGGCTTACTTAAGCCTGAGGGTCCCTCGACTCAGTCATCGGGGAAACCCTCGAAGCCTTCTAGACCTTCGGCTCCAGCCTCTGAGCCGTCTTCTAGAGGCACTAAAGCTATTCGAACATCGGCTCCGGCCGGAGCCGATGAAACTCGAATACAAGCCCCTACGGTGTCCTCGGCTCCGGCCGGAGCCGAGGAAGACATTACTCTGTCGGCTCCGATTTTATTATCGGAACCGACAGCCAGGAAGAGGTCCCGATCTCCATCTATCGGCTCCGTTCATTCGGCTCCAGCATCACCCTTGTTGTCTGAACGGAGCCATGGATCCCACTCTTCTAGGTCTTCCAGGTTATCGGACCATGACCTTCAGAGAGTAGTGAGTCGACTTCTTAAGTCCGAGGCATTAGCCCAGATGCTTCAAAGTCCGACTCAACAGTCGAGACCTATTCCTACCACTCAAGCTATTCCTCCTCTGACTCTTTTGAGTTCGGAGCCGGGGCGGCTCGGACCCGATACTGGGGTGGCGTCGGAACCGATACCTTTGTCTTCGGTTCCGTCGTCGGCTCCAATGTCTTCTTTGGAAGAATCTCGGTGCCGGACTTCCCTCGTCGGCGAGTGGCATCGGACCCTTGTCCGACCCCGCTCTCCCTCTCGGTGCTTTGGCGCTGGTGAGTTCGGCTCCGACATCGGCCTCGGAGCCATCACTGTCGGTGCCGGGGGAGGTTTTCAGTTTTTCGGAGCGGAGACCTTCGGCTCTGCCTGACAGGGGTGCCTTTGAGGTCATGAGGAGTGTGTTAGAACCAGGTTCTACTCCCCAGTCGGTTCTTTCTGCCCCTCCCCCTATGGTGCCTCCGGTGATTTCGACTCGCTCTCTCGTCCCCGATCGTAGAGAGCCAGCTCCTCAAGTTTCCCCTGTGGGGATCTCCTCCTCTTCCGAGGCCTCTCCTGACCCTGCAGGAGAGCCCCCTAGGAAAAGGCAGTGTAAGAGGAAGCACATTGACTCCCCTGAGTCTGTCACCTCTGACACTGATTTAGAGGATTCTCAAGGGTCCCCTCGTTCCCCCTCTGAAGATGTCTCTTTTGCAGACATCCTTGAAATCTTAAAACAGAGGGGGAATTGGCCAGCCCTCAACCCTTCAGAGGATGAATCAGTGTACCTTGACGCGTTTGGCTCTCGCCCTTCCACCTCCTGGGTGTCCCCTCCCTTTGACCCCCTTATGCAAGTGGTGGCAAAGAAGGCTTGGGCGGCTCCTGACTCAGTGGAACCCACCCCAGGAGACCATCTAAGTTCATCACGGCCCCAAGGATAAAGAGTTTCTGACCAAAGGCATCTCTGTTGATGCTATGGTGGTGGCTGTAGCTACCAAGAAGGAGTTAGCTGATCCTTCATTGCCTGTTCATCCTCCTAACAAGGAGTCTAGGTCGATGGACAGGTACGGGAAGCGGATGTTCTCGTCAGCGACCTTTACTATGAGATCGCTGAATTACCTGTGTCATTTTACTCGACTTCAGAGGGATTTACTCAAGGAAGCGAGTGAAATGTTGAAGGACCCAACAGCTGTGGGTTTTCAGGACAGGATGAACTCTCAGCTGGCTACCCTTAATTCTATAACCAACTCCTCCATGCGCCTCCTTTCATATGCGGCTGATGGAGCAAGTAGAGCGGCAGGTACAGGTGTAGCCTTGCGTAGGCACGCCTGGATGCGGCTTTGTAATTTTGCGGACCCCTTTAAGGCGTCCTTCACTAATTCCCCCTTTGATGGATCATCCCTCTTTGGTCCTCAAGTGAAGGAAACCCTGACTAGGTGCGAGACTGATGGCAAAACTCTTTCTGCCATCGGAGTCCGTTTTTCTACTCCTTCTAGACCTTACCCCAAAGGTCTGAAGGGGGGAAAGATGTGGTTCCATAAACAATCTCAAGGAGACTTGCCTGACGCACAGAGTCGATTCCCCTCTAGAGGCAGAGGGGGGAACAACAATGGTAGATGCCGTCCCAGAGGCAGAGGGGGCCCGCAGAATCAGGGCATTCGAGAATCCTTTTCTGACAAGCCTTTTCAGCATCCCTGAGGTGTTGCCCGACTGTCCACCTTTGGAGGCAGTCGGGGGAAGGTTGTCACTGTACCCAAAAGCCTGGCTATCTTTAACTCAAGACAAGTGGGTACAGTCTATTATTTCCGAAGGCTACAGAATCCCTTTCCTTTTCATTCCAAAGCTGTACAAAAAATCCCTTCCAGACGTTCCACCCAGTCAAAGGGAGCAAGCAGCATTAGAAATTTCAAAGCTGCACGCAAAAAGAGCTATTCAACCAGTGCCAGCAGACCAAGTAGGATCCGGAACCTACTCCAAATTCTTTTTGGTTCCAAAGAAAACAGGGGACTGGAGACCCATTTTGGATCTCAGCAACTTGAACAAGTTTATCAAGAAAACAAAGTTCCGGATGGTCACGCTGCAGTCCATTCTTCCTCTTATGGAACGGGACAGCTGGATGTGCTCTATAGATCGCCAGGACGCGTACTATCACATCAAGATGAATCGACGCTCCAGGAGGTTTCTCCGCTTCAGGCTGGGAACCAGTCATTTTCAATTCAGAGCCCTGCCCTTTGGTCTCACTACAGTCCCCCGAGTGTTTACCAAATGCATGGCAGTGGTAGCCTCTCATCTGAGATGTCAAGGATTCCAGGTGTTTCCTTATTTAGACGACTGGCTCCTTACAGCCCCCACCAAGCATCTTTTACTCCTCGCCAGAGACTACACCTTTCACACATGTCAGGCATTAGGCATTTCAATAAACTACGAAAAGTCTGTCTTGTCGCCTTGTCGTGTTATTACTTTCATAGGCGCAAATCTAGACTCAGTCAAGATGTCAGCCAGACTCACAGAGCAGAGGATAGCAGACATTCACAAACAGGTCTTTCTTCTTTTGCAGAACAACAAAGTCAAAGCCAGACCTGAAAGTCTTGGGGATTATGGCGGCGGCCATCCCTCTCCTACCATTAGCTCGCTTCCACATGAGGATTCTGCAATGGATGCTCTTCACACAATGGTCTTACCAAAGCCTTCCAATGTCCCATCCTATTCGGATAACTCAGTCGTGCAAGAGTCATCTCTCTTGGTGGATCACATCTCCTCAGCTCCTCCTAGGGAGACCTTTTGTCCCTTCCCCTCCGGTTGCTACAGTGACAACGGACGCCTCCCTGATCGGGTGGGGGGGGCATTTCCAGGGCAGGACAGTCCAGGGCATGTGGCAACCGTTCGAGTGCCACTTGCACATAAACGTCCTAGAGATGAGAGCAGTGCTTCTAGCATTGCAAGCCCTACAAGACTCTCTTCCCAAGGGAACTATAGCAATACAAACAGACAACATGTCTGTAGTGTGGTACATCAACAAACAAGGCGGAACCAGGTCTTACCCCCTATGTCGAGAGGCACTCAGACTATGGCAATGGGCGATTTCTTCTCAGCGATTTCTGTTAGCAACGCACATCCCCGGGAAGTCCAATGTGATTGCGGACAAATTGAGCAGAGCTATTCTCATGCCTCACGAGTGGTCTCTGAACAATTCAGTGTTGGAGAAAGTTTTTCGAAAGTGGGGCAGGCCTTGCTGCGACCTTTTCGCTACTCCCCAAAACAGCAAGTGCGACGATTTTTTCACCCTCTTTCCCCAACCAGGCCATCCCAGCAGAGACGCTCTAGTGCACGTTTGGCCCCGGGGACTTCTATATGCCTTTCCTCCCTTCCTGATACAGAAAGCCATCGCTCTGAAAGCTTCTATGATCCTCATTGCCCCTTACTGGCCTCGACAAATTTGGTTCCCCTTTCTACACCGTTATCTGTTGGAACAACCTTGGCATCTGGACCCAGTTCCAGACCTCTTGACCCATCAGTCGGGTCAGTTGCATCACTCCCTTCCCTCTCTGAACCTCACAGCTTGGTTACTCCAATTCCGACCTTAGCCAGGCTTCCTTTGATATCTCACTCAGTTAGAGATATCTTGATTGCCTCTCATAAATCTTCCACTCGGAAGATTTATCATAGCAAGTGGAAATGTTTTTCCTATTGGGCGCAGTCAAAGAATATAGATCCTTTCACTGCTTCTATTCAAACAGTTCTAGACTTTCTAGCCGAACTTTTCCATGCAGGTTCATCCCCATCTACCATTAGAGTTCAATTGGCTGCAATTTCGAACTTTCATGTTGGAATCTCAGAGTCCTCTATCATGTCTCACAGACTCTGCAAGGCCTTTTTAAAGGGAGTCTTTCTACTCAAACCACCCATCAGAGATCCTCCCCCTCAATGGGATCTCAATTTGGTTCTGGCATCATTAATTCTTCCCCCTTTTGAACCTGCGGCTTCATGTTCTATAAAGTTACTTTCTTGGAAGACACTCTTTTTAGTAGCTGTCACCTCAGCTAGAAGAGTCTCCGAACTCCATGCTCTGTGTAGTCGACCCCCTTATCTGGTATTTCATAAAGACAGGGTGTCCTTGCGTACTAACCCATCTTTTTTGCCCAAAGTAGCTTCTTTGGCAAATTTGAATCAAACCATTGAGCTTCCTGTTTTCTTCCCAAATTATTCTAATAGGTCAGAACAAAAGTTACACTGTTTAGATGTTCATCGCCAACTTAGGTATTATTTAGACAGGACCAAACAATTCAGGAAATCTGACCAACTGTTTGTTTCTTATGCAGAAGGTAAAATGGGCCTTCCAGTCTCTAAAGTCTCTCTCTCTCTCTAGATGGCTTACTTCATTGATTACCCTAGTGTATGAGACAAGACAATCAATGGTTGCCATCCAAACCCAGGGCTCATTCAACTAGAGCTTTAGCCACTTCTGTAGCTTTCCAAGACAGGCTGCCTATTGATTCGATTTGTTCGGCAGCTACTTGGGCTTCTCCCCATACCTTCATTTCTCATTATAAGTTGGATTTGGCCTCTAGAGACCGAGCCAACTTTGGTTCCACTGTACTCAAGAGTCTGTTTCCGATAGGCCACCCGGGACAAGGTGCTAGGGACGCGGTCCCATCCAGCAAGAATGAAGGCGAGATTGACAACTTAACATTTAGAAGTTATGTACCTACCATAACGTTCCATGTTAGTTGTCTTCTTCTCGCCTTCTTTCTTGCATCCCACCCTCCTTCCCCCTAGCCAGGACAGACCTAGAAGAGTTTCTTCTTTGTTCCTTATGGAATTTTATTGCTGGCCTTAGCTTTCAAACGAGATCTGAGGAGTTACCGCCTAGCATTGTGGGATATAGGGGAGCCTCGAGCCGGTGGAACTAGCTCTCGAGCTTTTAGAGTGGCCGAGTCGGAGCCGAGGATCGGCTCCGAACCCATCCAGCAAGAAAGAAGGCGAGATGAAGACAACTAACATGGAACGTTATGGTAGGTACATAACTTCTAATTTTGGAATGGCCCTGCTAGATCCCAGACCTAAATCCAATAGAAAATCTTTGGGGTGACCTGAAGAGGGCTGTGCACAAGAGAGGCCCTCGTAATCTGACAGATTTAGAGTGCTTTTGCAAGGAAGAGTGGCCAAATATTGGCAAGTCAAGATGTGCCATGCTGATTCCTACCCAAGAAGACTGAATGCTGTAATTAAACCAAAAGGTGCTTCAACAAAGTATTAATTTAAAGGTGTGCACACGTATGCAACCAGATTATTGTATGTTTTTTATTTTTTATATTTTTTCCCTTAACAGATTTGTTTGTTTTTCAATTAAATTGTACAGGTTATGGGTCATATTAAAGGTGGGAAAAGCTTTGAAATGATTTATTGTGGTCTCATTTTTTTATATCACAAAAACCTGGCATTTTAACAGGGGTGTGTAAACTTTTTATATCCACTGTATGTATGTGGAAATATACAGATAATAATATGATGAGTATCTTGAACTTTTATAAGAACTCTGTTTATAATGTATATAAGTTTTAAACATATGGTTTCTTTAAATGCTTTATTGATGTCACATGGTATTAACCTTTTTTGTATTTAGGTACACTTGTTCTTTATTTGAGCCATTTGCCTGAAGAAGCCTTAGTAGGTGAAAGTATTTTATACTAGCTATATTAAATAAAGTTTGAGAGAATCGTGGTGCCGTATTTTACATTTATTTTGTAATTTTTTTGTTTCCCATCCATAGTTCTAAGTTGCGCTTGAAAATGGGCAGGGATCAATTTTGTTTTATGTGGATAAGGAGTCTGTTCCATAGCAGCGGTATCCTGTGCAAAATATACCTGTCCCTCCAAACCCATTCTGTTGATGTTGCAGAAGAGGTTTAGATCCCTAGACATAGTATTTCTAATGACATTTGACTTACTGATGTGCAATAAATCCATCACTAATGGGTCAAAGGAGGTCTTGTATGCTGGACACAGGTCAGCTCTTAGCAGTCTGTAGGATGCAGATCGTAGTGACAGGGCTTTGAATCAGTCCATGTAGGACAGAAGGAGATGGAAAAGGGGTCGAACTGTTTGTTAGGCCTCGAAAAGTTTTAGAAAGGCACCTGTCTGGGCATTCTAGTTGGTGCATGTGTCTGGACAGATAAATGCTAAAGGGGGCATTATATTTAATGATGGCCTAATGAGGACTGAGTAAAGAGGAACAATAGCATCCCTAGATCTAGACACAGTCCCTTTGTTTATAAGCTGTGCAATACAGAAGGACTTTTTTTACAACAAGTAGACACATGTTGGTCAAAAATTAGGCCACTGTCCACATAAGTTCCTAAATCCTGAATAACTGGGTCATCTCCTACTGGTGTATTGTCAATGTGGTAGTTCCCTGGGGTAGAGAATTTCCTAATGGATACAGTAATGCATTTTTTGGCATTTAGTTTCAGACCATGATTTTGACACCAGATATTTGAGACAAACCTTCCTGCAATATGGCTAGTCATTTAAAGATTCTGTGACTCTTCCTAGCTTACAGTCATCTGCAAACTAAGTCAGAACTTATAACTACCACATTGACATTACGCCTGTAAGAGTTGACCCACTGGTTTGGGATTTCGGAACTTATGTGGACAGTGACCTCACTTCCGACCATCATGTGCCCATTGTTGCGAGAATGTCCTTCTAGACTCTCCAGATAAGGAAAGGATTGTGTCTAGATTTAGGTATGTCATTGACCCCTTTACTCAGCCCTCATTTGGCCAGTCGAGTATAATGCCACCTTTGGCATGTATCTGACCAGATGCATGTAACAAAAGGAATGTCAACAGAGCTACCTTACTAGAAGGATACAGTGCCTAAACAATATGTCTTACGTGGACCGGCTTAAGCCCTTTCACTATACTTGGTATCCTATAGACTGTTGAGCGGTGACCCTTGTGTGGCATACAAGGTATCCCCTGACTCAGTACTTAAGAATTTAGTACATATCATCAAGCCAAATGGCATTAGAAATACTCAGTCTAGGGATCTAAACCTCTTCATTAGCATCAACAGAAAGGTTTGAAGGGATCGGTGTACTTCTTCTCTGAAACAGACTCCCAATCCACATAAGAGAAAATTCATCCATGTCCATATTCAAACACAACTTGGATCTGTGGATGAGAAACAGAAAACTTACCCCAAGACTGCCCACTGTACTACAAATGGAGAGAGGCAACTCCTAAAGGCTTTGTCTTATGCATGGGTCCCCTCAAGTTGTCTATGGTATTACTAAGGGTAATGTAATAATTACCGACCATGGGGTATGTAAGGCCAATCTAACACCAAATGGGATAGGTTAATTCAAGCCTTGAAAGGGAAATTTGCTAGGTTTAAAAATGCCCCAGAAGGGCAGCTAGCCTTGTACGTACCTATGAACCTTTATTGTTCAGAATATAATTTTGAAGAGGTGGTGCAAAAAGTTCATTTAGACCTCCAGAAAGAATATTGTCACCTACATCTGAAAAGTAATGGTTGTCACATTCATGAGGCACTGTGAATAAATGGCTGTGAGTTTAAAAGCAAAGGGCAGAAAAGGGCCAGTGTGCACCCACAGTAAAACAAATTGATTAATATACAAGGTGCAGATGTTTGCAGTGCAGTCCAGTGAAGAACTGATATTTATGCCTGTTTCACGAATCAGAAGTACTACAGTGGATGTCTTGCCTGTTGCATTACAGTGATAGCTGTATGTCACTTTTGGGACTATGCAGCATTCAGGGCAAGACAGTTGCAAGTCAGACAGGTGTATGTAGTGTATGTCACAGATTCTGGAGTGCAGGAATAATCCCCCTACATTGAATTTATTTATTGATACTTGATTACCAGGAAAGTCTGACTGGGTAGAAGCCCATTTTCACTGGAGATCTGGGGAGAAAAGCTCCATATTTATAATATTTAGTGACAGACTGGGATGTCCTATTGTACTTGCTCAGTGCAGGATCATAAGCACCTCATCTTTAATTACATATTATTATTATCTTCATTCATTAATCCTGTGAACTGTCAGAATCTGCATCTCATTATGGGTCCCTACCTAATAGTCAGATGTTAGTGTCAGACATAGTTGGGTAACATGATTGGCCAGTACACGTAGCGGGAGTCATATTAGAGAATGGCAGTAGAACTGAAACCATGTAAAACAAGTATGCCTGGTCCTGTATATGCACATTATCTAACCATTCCATCATAGTCCGAGTTTGTTGCTTTGCTTGGTGGCTAAGTAGATACTATGTAACAAGTTGCAAAATGCATTGAAAAGGGCATGGCTGGAAATGTTTGAGTAACGATCAACTAGAGGGGGACCCAACATCAGCTAGGTCACTGACTGAATTCACAAGGGGGAGCCTTCCCTAATGCATTTTTTATGATGCAAATCCATATAGTTCTGAATTATGTGGAGAGCATTGATTGGAATGCATAAGTTCAGATATAGTCTGTGTGCCTGCGCTGGCTAGGCAGGGAAAACACAGAAAAAGACATGCATTTTGCATTACTAGCCAATAACATGCATTGATACATACTTACCAAATTTGACCTATTCTGTTGCTTTGACATCAGTTGTTAGTACTCTGTTCAGGATTGCTGCAGGATGTATAATCTGGGTATTAATGTTGCATAAATTAAAACAACTATAAAAACTAAATGTACTCCGTATACATAAGCACTTTCAGCTCAGTAAGATTTCATCAAGCCTAAAGAAGTCTCACTGAGTTGAAAACACTTATGCGTATTGAAAAAAATGAATCTGTATTTATAGTTCTTTTGATTTGTCCTGTGGTTTATTTAACTATTTTAGTATGTTTAGTTGTTTTTTTTTGGAGTATAATGGAATGCACCATGAATCATATCCAACATATATATTTTTATTTCCACTCATTTGCATATGTTAGCATGCACCAGTTTTGCTGTTTGCATGTGGCTCCTCGCTAAATGTCTGTGAATTAGGTGTAGATATTTCTCTTCCTTCCAGGTGCTGTACATCAGACATGTGCCCTGCGTCTAAGGCGTAGGATACATAAGTAATACATTAGCTCCTAATCCTGAGCAATTTACATGTCATCCAGGGAGAGAAAATGTGAGTATGAGAGGCAAATTCTCCATAAAGGTAGACACAAGAAGTGCCTTTTTTGCCTAAGTGCTGCCCATGGCCATACTTAGTGTGAGATTTGCCAAGCATTTGTACTGAAGACCCTACACAGCCATCTGTCTTCCCTTTCTGGCTACTTAGAAAAACAGCAGTTGAAGCTTTTTTCTCAGGGAACTGGCTTCTGAATCTATCTGTCCTGATGCTTAAGAGAAGATTGTGTGGGACAGGCACAAATCTTTTTTGTGACTTCCTTTTGGCCCAGATGGCACTGGTTTACCCTTCTATTTCATCTGACCAGCGGCAATTATCATAAGTTGTGTCACAGGATGGATCTTCTCTCACAGGACAAAGGATGTCTCATTCACCCTTATTTACTCACCCTACAGTTTACTGTTTGGATGGTATGCTTTTGTTTTCCTTTTAGAGAACACTTTTCTAAGGATGTACTTTGGGTTTTGCAGAAGTCAGGAAAACCACTACTAGAAAATCCTGTGTAGCTACATGGAAGAGGTTTTCTAGTTGGTGTTGTAAATATAACTTGGACCCTCTTTCTGTGAGTATTCCTATGGTTCTTTCTTATTTGTGTGAGCGCCTCAATTGTGGCCTGGCATACTCATCTGTTAAGGCTCATTTGTTGGCCATTTCTGCTTGTCTGCCTTTGAATCCCTCCCTTACTTCTAGATTTGAAGTTAAACAATTTTTGAAAGGCATCCCTTGATATCAGGCCCCCAAGCAAGCATATTCCTCCTTCTTGGAACCTTAATTTTGTTCTTGAAAAGTTGACTCGACCTCCTTTTGAGCCTGCAGTTTCTTCTTTGCAGACAGTACTTGGAAACTGTCTTGTTAGTACCCTTACATCTGCCAAGAGGTTATCTGAACTTCAGGCACTCATGGCAGTTCCACCTTTTTTTTATTCACAGAGAAAGTTTTTTTCTTTGTACCAGTCCTGGTTTTATGTCCAAGGTAGTTAATGATTTGCCGTTGAATCAAGCTGTTCATCTTCCTTCTTTTTCTCCACAAAATAAAAGTGAGAGATATTTTTCATACTTTGGATCCACATAGGCAGCACAGATATTACCTATATTAGACTAAGGATGTAAGGAAATATGAGCAACCTTTTAGATTTTTTCCGTTCCCGGAAATTAGGTTTGGCTGTCTCTAAGCAAACCACCTCCTGCTGGATTTCAAAGACCATTTCCTTTTGCTGTTCTTTTCATGGTAAGAGCTTTCTTCTTTTTGTGCTCATTCTAGCAATGTAGTAGACTTAATTATTCCATATCTGCATACCATACCTCTCAGTTGTCCAGAATCTTGCAAAATGCCCAGAATTTTACCTCATGTTTTTGAACTGTTCCTCATAAAACTTGATTTCTGGCAAATTATTGAAGATTGATGTAATTAAATAATGACAAATATTTGAGTTTTAGACTTCACATCCTACATAAAATATGCATTCATGCAAAGCCTCTTGTTCTACCGACGTTCTAAGTTTGTAAGAGCAGTATTTAAAATCTGTCCCTGATTTTGGACATTGACTTTTTCCAGAATTCCTTTGTTAAGAAGTTGAAAGGTATATTCCCTACATTTCATCCTTTGTTGTCCAGTGGTGACTTTATGAAACATTCTTCTTCTTTTTTTTTTTTTTTTTTATACAGTCTATCATTTTTCTTGTAACATAAATGAATGCAATTAAAAATAACATTAATATTTGAAACACGAAAAAATTTAATGGGTAGCAATGAATATCTGATTTTGTTCTATTACTTATTTATTCCTTATGCAATTCATTCATCCAAAATGGGGAAACAATCTCTTCTATTATCTCATCCATCTCTCATCTGTTATTAAATACCCCTAGATTTTCCAAATGCCTTGCATTGCTTCATTGCTTACAGTATCAGTTTCTTCCCGTGTGTTTCATACACATTTCTCTTGATGACTGTGTATCAGATAATGTGTTCAGTAAAATGTGGTATTTCATCATACTTCACCCTTTGTAATAATGCCTTTCTCAAACCCACTACTCTGTTACATGTGTAAATATTTCAAGTTAGCATTTCCTTTCTTCTGTAGCAATGTACTTCATATTTTCTGTAACCTCAGTTTCTTTATGTGAAACTTCGAGAAAAGTTCCTGCCACTGATCTTTTTTACTGACTCTTTCTATCAAAGTTTTCGTTGTACATCTATCTGTTAAAGTAACCCATCTATTACATGTTTTTTTCATTATTTCATTATACCATTCTTTTATTTCCTTTTCTTTTTGCAAAGATGACTTTTCCAAACTAAGTTCCCACACACCTAAATGGTTGTCATGTCTGTCTGGTCATATCACTACATTTAAGCCATGAATCATCCTTCCATATCGAGCACTAATGATCTTATCAATAGCATCTTTTATATATATATATATATATATATATATATATATATATATATATATATATATAAAACATGTCTGTTGCCATGTGTAAATGTATAATATAGTAGCAGATGTATTAAATTATTCATTTTCTTACAGTTTTAAATCTGATACACCTCAAAAACTGAAAAAAAAAAACATTTGCAGTATAACAGTTATTCATGGTACATAGTTTGCATTTCTGAAGTGTTCTGCAAGTTTCTTGTGGTCTAAATACTGCCTCCTCTATTTTCTGGAAAAGATCTGTAGCCTCAGTGGGATCAACTCCATCAGTAAAATTGCATTAGACTCTGGCCTCATGGGGTACAAGTGGAATTTTTTTAAGAACTGGAATTGTAATCTGTTAAATTTCAAGATGGTGGAACTGCAATAAAAACAATACAGTAATTTGCCAACAGTAATGTAGCTGAATTCCTAGCATTTCATGACTATATTATCCCCTAACTGACTTAAAATTACTTGCTGCATAAAGTGAACATAGGCTTGCCTGTCATTGTAGGGCCAACTGCAAATCTGTTATTTTAATGTTAGTGGTAGAATTAATGGAATGAACTACCCCAAGGAAGCACCCCTTGTGTGAAGAAGGGCAAGTCCCCAGTGTTAGTGCACTGGAAATGGTGATTTTGGGTTTCAGTACTCCCTTCCTTTACTTTTTGTGGAAGGTTTGCTGCATCATTGCACTCCCTTACTTCATCTCTCCTGGTTATGAAAAATCATGGTCCCACATGCATGCCAGCATGCAGATGAGCTGATCCTATGCTGCCCCTGTACCAATATGTGCAAATTGTGCAAGTTTTACTGGGAGAATATAGTGTTCCTAGCTTCTGAAGATAAAGCCATGCAGCTGCTTTGAGATAAATTGTGAAAAAAAAAGGAAAAAAAAACATGCGTATGTTATAACAATGAGGTGATCACAGACAGAACAAAATGACAAATACATTTTGCATGGGTTTGTTTGGTAAACCATTGGGATTTATAAATCCATACTTTGTTAGTAAGTATAATTTTCAGACTACATACTTGTGCATTTATTATATCTGTCTGATGCTCATGTGATATAGCTGTTTGATTTAAAAGTGTCCGAGAATCAAATTCTCACTGGAAAACAAATATTTTAGTAGTAGCTACCCTTATGTTTTAGCCTTGTTTCCAATTCAGTTAACAGTGAATATCAGTAAACAGCTCAGGTGTCTTGTATAAATTGTGTTGCATTATTGTGGGTGTTGCAGCATACTGGAGCTGCACCCCCACTCTTCACAAGCATGATAAAGCTTTCCCTTTAGCTAGTACATGTTGAACAGTGTTACACTGTTCAGTGCCCTAGCTTGTACATCACTTTTGTAGTGCATCATTAGGGTACTACTGGATGTCTGGTAGGGCAGCAGGCTGTCTGGATGAGAACTGATTGTGCCTCAGAGTGCTGTGATGGGAGCAGTTTGAGATCTGATCATAAAGTAGTACTAATATATCAAGCTCATCAGGTTCTGCAAAGTTAAAAGTGGGCTTCTAACTGAAAACAGGTCTTTATTTTGTTGAATGAGCTTTGCTTTTGCTGCAAACAATGTTATTTAATTTATAACAAGATAGCAATATACCTGATTCTGCTAATGTTTTCAGGGCAGGTGTACTTAAATGTAATATCCTCTGTTTACAAACCACCCACATTAGTAACTACACCATGAACACTGAAAAAATGACAATACAGAGGGTTAAGGCTCTGAGTTGTTAAAAAACTGCTTCCTGTCAAAGGTACAATGTTTGATTCCTTCCACATCCATTAGACTGCTGAGTGACTCTGAGCAAGTCACTTAACAAAGCAGTTTCCTGTATCTCACTGAAAAAGGACACTTTTATATCCATTGGGGAGATTTTATCTAAACAACACCATTAAATATTTTTTTCTTTGGTCGATGCACACAGATTAGTAAATGATTAAGAATTTAGGATGGCTTAATTTGGATATATATTGAGGCTGCTGTGGTGCAGCGGTTAGCGTTGTCGCCTCACAGCAAGAGGTTGATTCTCAGCTGGAGCACCTTCTGTGTGGAGTCTGCATGTCCTCCCCATGGTCGAGTGACATTTAAAGACATGCAGGTAGGTGCGTGCGTGAATGGGTGTGCCTTCGTTGAAGGTTGGGTGTCAGGCTGGCACCTCGGCACCGTAAAAATCTACTGCCAATCATAAGTGGACCGGCGTTCCGCTGTGGTAACCCCTAACTGGGAAAAGCCAAAAGGCATTACTTAATTTGGATATATATCTGCATCCATACTGCAATGGTGTCTTCTACCTTATATGAGTAGAAGGGAGAAAAGAGGTGTAATTCATTTGCACTTACAATTAATGTGGTATCTGATTATATCAGCATCCACAGCTGTCAGTTTCCTTACGTTATAAAATTTGGTTATACAACTGCATACTTTCTGTTGCATTACACAGAAGACTACAGATGCCATACATGAATGGTGTTTAAATACATCTACTATTGGCATAGTTTCCTGTTGTTAAACACCAGTTTTAAGTAAAACAGAAGAGAAGTCACAATTTTTTTTTTTTGCATTAACGTTATTGCAACATGCATGTATTAATTTTTAACACTGTTGATATTTTTACTGTCATTTTTTCCATAAGGATATATTTCTTATCTCTTGATTTTAGCTTGAGTGTAATGAATGCCAAAATTAATAAATAAAAGGGTGATAGTATGCTTTTGGTTTCTCATCCATTAGTGTCATTATTCTTTGTGCTGGTATCTAACTCTGTTCTGTTACTGTAAATCTTACTTCATTTTCAAGCAATTGTATTGATAAACCAGTGGATAGTTGAGCTGTTTTGACAGTTATGTTAGCAACCAAGACAGTAACAAGAATTAATAAACAGTTTCTAACAGTATGTTATTTTTATTTTCTTACAGATACGATTGCGTGATAGAAAGGACTCTCCACAGCTGCTGATGGATGCCAAACATATCTTCCCTGTCACTTTCCCCTTCAATCCATCTTCTGTTGCACTGGAAACCATTCAGATCCCAAGCAGCCTTGGCCTAGGATTTCTTACACGTGTCTGAGTAGAAGAGAAAGCTCTTGAAAAGTCTGCGTGTATGCTGTTAAGGAGGAAAAGTAAAACATTATTTTGAGGTTTCAATCTTTCAGAGCACACAAGCCACTGATGTCATTCCAAATACTACTACAAAATGTGCACCTTGCAGTTGCTACACATTTTCAGTTGTCTACATTTGTTTGAGACTGTAGGAAAGTTGTGTAGGTGCATTGGGAATGGATTGTTTCAGGAAACAGTAATGACCACAAACGTGACATTTTAGAGATGGTGTGTGTGTGTGTGTGTGTGTGTGTGTGTGTGTGTGTGTGTGTGTGTGTGTGTGTGTGTAGGGACTGATGAAAGTGAATATGTGTATATCCCAAGAAGTACCATTTAACTGACTTTAGTTATCTAAAAATACTGAGATGTAAGATACGGTTTTAGACTGTGTTACATCTAGTCATTAATAGTGTCTGGTCCAGCTATATCTGACACTGGATCGATAGATGTATATTAGAATACAGAGAAGCAGCACAAAGCTGGTGTTATGTAGACAAGTAGGGATCTGGTATTCTATAAGTGATTTAAAAAAAAAACTGGAATAGAAACATGTCAGCCGGCAATATATGGAATAATTTGTCAGGTAACTTTATTTATGTCATGGAATATAAGTTATGTAGAGTAATAGTTTGTTGTGTGTACAGTAAACATTATTTTGTTAGTACAGTGATTTATACTCTGCCTGCTGCAACTGCTGCTTGTTGTGTCTCTGAAATACAGTAGAACCTCCTGTTTAGGCACTACAGTGGAATGTTAAGACTTTGTACCCCAAGTGTCATATTTTTGTTTACAGCCTGGGTACTGTTTTAATTAATTTATGCAAACGTCACAACATATCTCAGTCTGAGAGGAAGAGGTGCACTAATGCAAAAAAAAAAAAAAATTAGAAAAAATTGTATGATTATCATAATTCCTTAAACTAGATACATAAAAGCATTGTATTTTTATTGTTCATGGACTGAACAAGAAGTGGGTATGGTTTGTTTCAGTATTTAAACTGGTTTACATTTATCTGTAGTAATTGCTTCAGATAGTACTGTTTTAGCACTTTTAAGTTGTTAATATTACCCAGGGAGCAGCCTGTTTGTTCTTTGTTTTCTTTGCATACTGTCACACCAGCACTTACGGTTGCGCCCCTTGATCCCAGCATATGCAGGCCCGTCTGCAGCCTTGCTGCTTGCCAGCTGTGTTGGATGCTTTTCTGATACCTGGCACCTAAAGCAGTTGCATGTGTTCTGTTTAAATGATACTGTACGTAGGCAAAAGTGTAGCCAGCATGTTAGAACAGCATGCAGTGGCTGACTTTCCTTCCTACAGAAGGCAGATTAGCTTGAATTGCACAAGCTCGACTTAAGCAGTATGTCTGAGCAATGTCTGTTAAATTAGTCTTTTGCTCTACAGCTGAGTTCCAGATCAGGTAATTGTGTCTAGAAAGCCTTGCGTAATTGATAAAAAGTAAAACTGAAGGAAGCCATCACAGCAGAGAGAGAAGTATGTGAAAGTGGGTTAACAGCTTTACTTTTGAGTACACATAGGCTTATGTAAAACTTGGTTTATTTTGTCTCACACGTGGACATTCATTTTTTGCTGTGTATTTGCTTAGATAGCTCATTTGCAACATTCTAGTCATTGTTGCGTATATGCAGATGCAATTTACTTCTTGCAGTTTACAGTGTAAATGCCGAGAAGTTCCTGATTGTTGTGAGTAGTGACATGGCATAAGGGGGGTAGGCCTGTGCTCACAATATTCATCTGTTTAGTGATAAAAGGCCCACAAGCACCAGCAATGCTGTGTGCTAGTATGTAAAAGCTGCAATATAAGTGGCAAATTTCACTGAAAATTTCATTTAATAGCACATTTTCTGTCACACATTTGAGTTTCCATTCCCAACAATGCATTTTTCACACTGCTTTATCTGCATCCTGATCACATGACATGTGCACATGCATGCTTTTACACAAATGGCTTATAGTGCCGAGCTTACTGAATCATTTTCCCCATTCTACCTCATCCCATCATTCATTCCCATCTTTTTCAGCACTAAATTCACCAGAATGTGATAGTGTTTTGAAACACTGAGTTTCAGATCATTATTTATGAATAATGACTTTGTTTACTAATTCATGTCAGAATTAATATTCTTTTTAAGGCAGTAATTTGAACTTTTTTCTGTCACACTTACTTGGTCTCATCAAACATTTTGATGCAGTCTACCATGGTGTGTTGCTTTAACACTAACAAGCGTCATTGTTACACTTTTGTTGAACCTTGGCTTTAATATTGTTGGACAAGTTGTCAAGTTGCAGTCTCCACAGCAAATCTGTTGACCTGAAAGTTTTGGACCATCACTGATCCTTTAGCAGGAAAAGCACATCCTTTCCAATTATGAAGAAACTAAATTCCTTTCAAATTATAAAGTAACTGAATTTGTTCCAGTTCCAGCTGAGGATTGTCTTACTATGTGACAACAGAAAAGTGCTGCTTGATATAATCTTTTGGGTTGTTTTCCACAGCTGATGCCCAAAGCCATGGTTTGTTTATTGCTGTGGATCTTTGTTTCATGGCAGTATGACCCTGAACTTACACTGGTACATATTTTGCAATTCTGAGCAAGCCCCTTAAGCAGACAGACCATTAGTAATAGACCATTACTGCAAACAGGTTCTTGCATTTGGATGTCTAGCTGAGTTAATAAATGAATAAAAAATACATATAGGTTCATAGGTAAGTACTAGGCTATTGACCCTAGGGCCTATGTAAGCCTAGCCAAAAAGATACCCTGGCTTTCGCCACCCAAGAAAATTATTTTCCTGTGCCCCTGTTAAGCAGAGCCACAGAGGTGATCCCCGGGGTGAATTTCTTATTTCCCATCCAGTCATCAAGATTTTTCTTGAAGAGTGCTAATGAGGAGCTTTGTTTGATATAGATAGGTAGTTTGTTACAGAGTATGGGAAGTCTCTGGGACAGGAATCCTTCCCTCCACTATGTTCTGTTTATTGTGATGACAAGTTGTAGGTCCCTAGAGCATGTAGCTCGGAGGGAGCTGGACTACCAGCACATAGCTGCTGGACCTTGTGAGCTGATGTCACTTAACATACAGACAAGGTCCTAGCACTCTGAAAACATCTGGCTCTTAAGCATGTTCTCTACTGATGATTGTGCCATCTATACGTCCCCAGTTGTCCATACATTTTGTATGTGTATGTATGTATATGTATTTATATATATATATATATATATATATATATATATATATGTGTGTGTGTGTGTGTGTGTGTGTTGTCCAGGTCAGACAGGATCTACTTAGACCTTGTCATTTTTGACAAGATAGTCATTTTATGGGATCATTGGTCACCAAATGAGCCTTCTGTCCTGTCTATATTCTTAACCCTAGTTTTAGTTCCAGATGCCACTCCTGTTTCTTCCTGCCTTGGTGGTAGTGTGGTGCATCTTGTGTCTCTAAATTGGACCAGAGCTAGCTCCCACACTGTGAGAGTGTCATGTCTGTCCTATCATATTAATTTACCTATATCATCTGCAGCTGATGCTCACACAGTGTGCTGGATATGGCACCATTATGAGTGCTAACTTCTCAATGCCCACTAAATATTCAGATTCAGATCTTGGATTCATTTTAGATGTGGCAGCATAGATATGTGGTACCAGCTTGATACTGTGTCATTATTCAGTAAATGGTATTTAAAAACATATGTTCATTGATTCTTATGAACTAGGTTATTTGATCGGGATTTGGGTCTTTAATTTAAAAGTTCTGCAAAATGAAAAAAAAGACACATGAAGCAGCATTAGAAATAATTTTTTGGTGAAAAGCCCATATTGTTATTAAGCAGATGGCTATGCCCTTGTAGCCCCCATTTATTATAATATTCTCTATTGTCAGTGCACTTCATATGAAAGGAGGTTTCCCTCATAGTGCTGGCCTTATATTCAGTAATAATCAGACATGCAAGTCCTGGTCTTTGCACAGTTAATCATTAAACAGCCCTCTTACTTCCCTATCGCTCTGCTTCAGGACTTATGAATTGCTTTTCTGATAACTAGTATCACGTGCATTTGACTTCATTTTTGGCATGAGACCACAAATCATTCTGCAAAAGATTGATGGAAAGCACTGATCGCCTCGTTCTCACTAATTGCTCACTGGAAACTTGCAGGAATGGCACTGCTCTTTATATCCTCATTGTTTGAGAAGGCCTTTACTAACTTCCCTTCTTTCATACTTAATGTAACTCCCCACTGGCCACCAGATCACCAAACCAGGGAGTGAGAGGGAGTATGGAGGGCAAACTGGTTTTCACTTGCTCCTCTCTTATGTTTTGCATCTGCAGATCTGGCACCTGAAGTTGATTTTCTTAATTGATTTAAGGTGCAGCAATTTGTCTAATTACACTGTTTAAGATTTCAGTTTTCCTTTATAGTAATCAGTTGCAGGCTGCTTTCTTAGCACAGAGCTCTAGCCACAGCCTGCTGCCATGGGATTCTGTCGCGTGTACTGTTATTGAGTTTTCCCTTTCAGGTCATTGTTTGTGTACGTAGGAGAGGCCTTGTCTGTTAATAAAGACCTGGCAAACTCAAGGTCTGCATACTACTTTCTGAGGAGACTTTTATTTTCACACTTGCAGTGCAACTACTGCTGTACCTTATCTTTGATGATCAGCCACTTAATGTGACCAGTGTCTTGAGAATTAATAAAGAACCTTCTCCATCATCTCTGCTCTTCACCATCTGTCGCATATCCTACTGTGTGAAATTGCTTGGTACTGCAAGGTGCTGTACTGTTTAAAGCAGGCTTCCCTTTTTGATTTCATTTTAGTGTGCTTTCGCTCCAACAGCATCACTATTGTAATACTGTCTGTCTTGGGTGCTGCTTGACTTTCTTACAATAAATTAACACCTGTGAGTAGCTTTACCATTTAATCACATTCCTGCCTGCACTGTCACATGTTCATGTTTGATTTGTAAGTAATGTGCTAACACAATGACCATACATGTAGAAGTCACTAAGGCTTTTTATTATGCCTTTTGAGGGTAATTAGTAGTTACTTCATAGCATAGTTCTCTTTAAGTAAATTAAATCAAAGTTGACTGACGTCTACATTTTGGCACTCTTAAAATTACCTTGTTTATGAAAGGTTTATCCTGCTTCCACCTTTTAAATATAGTTTAACTACAGTGTGGTCTGTTTGCCTCTGACATTAATTAATTGATGTAAATAGTGAAAACTTTATCTAAAGAATAGAAATGGCAGTAATTACGCCATCTGTGTTTTTCATAACTAAACAAATTGAGTTGCATTGCTCATCAGGGTTTTCATGGTTAGTGACTGTTTGTCACTGTTTGCATTACAGAAGACTATGCAGTGTATTAGTCACACTTCAGGCCTATGTCGTTCACATCAGTAGAAATAACATTGGTTGCAGAGTATTGCAGAATGCTGTTTTGACAAAAATTAAAAAAAAAATGAAGTCATAAATGTTGTTCATCATAGTCTGAAATGTTCATTAAGATGGTATGAGATGTAAGAATAATGCAGGCAGCATAGCCCCACTGCCAGCCTCTGGTGTTATCCGATGGTAGTCTGAAGAGGTAGATATACAGTACTACCACAGCCCTGACTATAACACTAAAAATAAAAGGGTCAGCCAAGATACAAGCAGAATACAATTGTAAGGCTGCCTCACTTCACACTGTGAGGGTGGCTGTCTTCTTTTTGTTGGTCTTCTGTAATATTGTCTGTCAGACTGTAACTAGTTAGCAGAACTGAAGGCAAGTGGCAAATAGCTAGCTACATTGTTCTTCCTAGTACTGCAGTTTACCATGTGTATATATCCAGCAGGCAAGAAATAGAAATGAGCTTGATTTTGCATAAATCACTTCACTTGTTCATTTCTGTTGCACTCTGTAACAGTACTGGTGAGATGACATTGTGACGTGTTCTTCAGTAGTTCTCATGGGATTTCATGAGATTTTCACTTTGTCAGGTTACTCTGACTTCCTTCTTAACAAACAAAATGCAGGCTAGGCATGTTTGCATGGTCCAAATCCTATGTTTAGCTAGCCATTATTACTGTCATTGCATTTTTTTATGTATATACATCTGACATAGCATTCTGTGCTTTAAAACATTCAGTAATGATTTTTCAGTTGATCCTTTACAAAGGAATGCATTTTTTGAAAGCTTGTATGTTGACATGCATTGATCCATAACTTCAGTTTAAAGCATATCCATAGAAACTTAACATGTTGGCTATTGTCATTAGTCAGTGGCTAATGACTTAACATCTTTGAAAGGATGAGCACATTTTCTCCTGTTTGATCTCACCTTGTTGGTGGTCTTATAAAGGATTGATCACAGGAATGGATCAGTTATCAGTTTTTCTAACACTGAAAGTGGCAGTGATTGATGGCACCAGGCATTTATAAAACACTGAAAAATATACTTTGTAAGTAAAGATAGCAAATCTCTAAGAAGTAGAGAGGAAAAATATAAATAAAAAGCAGAAAGGTGTTCCTAGGTGGTAAACACAAAGTAGCTACATGGGTCAGGCCCAGTAAGCTGTGATAGTAGTGTTGCTGTGGATTGAAAATTCACAGTAATATCTTTGGTACCTGTACATCTTGGGTAGCATTTTCAAAACTTCTGTTATGTCTGTAAATGCAGACTCATATAATCGTATTCTTGGGAGCTGACCATTTAAGCATATCTGCCTGTCGAATTTAATATCCTTATTGAGCTAACATGTTTCCCCTCATGTATTACTAGGCCTTCACACCAGTGCTAGAAATGCTATTGATATGGCGTTGCATGCCATGTTAACAATTGTTTGCAGATCAGTGGCATATACTGAAAGTAGTATTGCAGGTTTTAAGTTACAGCATTAAAGCTGCTGTTTTGAATGGGTTTTTTTGTGTGGGGGGGGGGGTTGTCATTTAGAGTAAGATGATGATCTGCAAAATGCAGAACATCATTTGGTTACATTGAGTACTTATCTGCACTTTCTGAAAATTGAGTTAATGTAGTTGACAAGAGTTGTAGTTGTATGTCAAATGCCTAACAAATTTATTTCATCATAAGCTTGAACTGTTTTTAAGAAAAGTTGACTGGAATAAAAAAGTGTTAGTTTATTTTAGAACATATTTTATTTATACATATTGTACATTTCTGTCATACACATCTTGTGACGTTTGAGGTGTTTACCTGTGCTAGAACATTTGCTTGCAGTAGCTGATTTCATTTTTCAAAGAGATAACTGAAAGTCACAGCTTGTGCTTTGAGTAGATTGGTTTATGTGCCTGATTTTCAGCTCTGATTCAGCAAGTGGTCCTTGCTTAGCCAAGATTAGGTACAGTCATGGTGTCTTATACAATGGTGCCTCTTGATGTTACAGTTCGTAAAGTTGAATGGTACAATGCAATCTGGAGTTCCTGAGCTTTATGTGGTAGCATTATGATGTTTGCTGGTCCAAATCTTGAATTCTGTTTCTTAGTACTACCTCTTTCTGTTTATCAGCATACCTTGGATTGGTTCACATTTTCTTCCAGTTATTGCTGAGCATATTTCTTTTTCCTGATTTTTAAAATGTCTTACCATCATTGTTAAACTAAGAATGTAAATAAAGTAAAAAACAACACTGAATATTAGTTTGCGCACATAACTCTTCAGTGTACGGTTTCTTTAAATGATTGACCTTGAGGATCAATTAAATAAAAGTGCACCAGATGTGTAAACTGTTTTACTGTATTACATAATTAGAATATGTTTCAAAAATTAAGAACAGTATACTGAGTTAGCTGCCAGAACACATGAAATAAAAAAAAAGAAATACCACTTTTCTGCATTCTGACATTTTTTCTTTTTTTTTTGTGAATGCTTTCCTACAATTTGAAACATTAGAACCCCAGGATTAATGTTATTATTTGTTGATGATGTGCTAATTAATCCTTTAGAGGGAAAGTCTACAATGCTGTAGCCTAATGCAGAAACATGATGGAACTGCAGTCAAGTAACTTGAAGAAAATAGCACACCTGTAAAAACATGTAACGATTACTCCTTTGACAGATAAATGGATGGTCTAAGATATGTAGCCTGGACTGTCTGAGCTGGGAAACGCACAGGAAGGACTCAGAGTGTAGTCATTTATTGGTCAGAGGGCTTATTATTCATCATTCTGTGTTTTTAATGCCTGTAAAAATTGGGCGATTGTACACAGAGCTGCTCTTTGTGCTGCAGAATGTAACAGTACCCTGTATAGATGCAGACTCTTTTAGAAGGTAAATTTTCCCAATAAAACTACCTCTAAAACTGTACCCAGTAACTTGGTGATTGTAGGAGCAGATACCCAGAAGAAAAATTTTGCTTATAAAGCTTTCTGAAACTGCACCCAGTAACATGGTGATTGTAGAGCAACTACTTTGTGCATTGAGGAGACTAGAGCAGCTAGCTTGCTTGTTGAGGAACACTGCCCCTGAAAAGTAATATACTGTGTAGCCCGAAAGCACCCCTAGCTGCCCTCTGTTAACCCTTGTACCTCACCCAACAAAGAGCCTGACACAATAGGTATGTACCTGTTACATTTCTTCATAGCCAGTGGTGGATTTGGGTATCTTGAGACAATGTAGCAATTATCTCATGTTCACTGACAACCTTTTAATACTTAAACAGATCCAGTGTATTAGAGATGTATGTACACAATGTCACTGGAGGCAAAGCTCTTGCATGCAGGCACACAGAATAATGAACAAATTATCAGAAACACAGATGCTACACCCACCACCGTAGTACACACTTCACACACAGACCAATTTATGCTGTGGCACTTAAATGTAATCTTCCCAAACCTCAAAGACCTCCTAGACACTTTATAAGCAAAAAAATATTTTCAACAAACCTCAAAACACTCAGTAATAGCAGCACCAAACACTACACACACAGCTTCACCCAGTGGACCCTTAACTACAAAGCCCATAAGGCAAGCCAACACATTACCCGGGGCTATATTCTTGGGAACTCCATTGTGTGATATATTGAAGTTCCACTCACCAGACTGAACAAAGAGAAAGTAACGGTCAGTTGAGTGTCAGGAGCCAGGATCTGCCAAGTTATGCTCACACTCAAGTCATTGCAACACAGGTAGCAGTATGACTGGTCATAGTCTCTGTAGGTGTAAATATCCTGAGAAGTACCTCCCTAGACAATATGATGAGAGACATAATGGAGCTCTCAGTGTCACAGGCTGGTATGCCCCTAGCATTGAACAGCATTCTGGCTTCACCAAGGTTGATGCCACAATATTAACAAAATATGATCGGCTTTAACTGGCTTCGTTTCTGGTGTCATTCTAGGGGGATAAAATAGTTGTCAGCATGGGAGGATATAGTTAACAAGCCAGATTGGTTTGCCAAGGATGGTTTACACCTGTTCTCTCTAAGCATTCGAATATTGGCTTAAACATTGTCCTCCCCACTAGAGCCTTTTTAGGCAATGCCACATGACAAACCTTCCAACATGGCAAAATCAACCTATGGAAATCTAAAGGTGTTGTTGCTCAGTGACAGGAGTTTAAACAAGAAGCTCCACCCCTCCATGCTCTCCTCATTTTGGAGACTGCAGACATCTGTGGAGTTACTAAGGCAGGGTTTAAAGCCACAGGAGAACCCTGGCAGTGCAAGGCTACAGTGCCTTTCACACATTTAGACCAGCAACCACACAAGCAGGGACTAAAGGTGGAGGATCTTGCTTTACATAATTAACAAGCATACCTCTAGGCTGGTTAAATAGGATAACGTGATTTTTTCCACATACAGATTACCATAGACAGTCCCACACCTTATCCTAGCAAGCTATAGATCACCCTCGATGTCCCATGAAAACCCATAGCTCCCACTTAGACCTACTGGAGACACTTACCATTCAAACAGCCAGCATACTTACAGGGGACTTTAGTTACCCCTCTGTTAACTTGGAATCCTTTACAACCCAAGTTCACAGGCACAGAGATTCTGGACTTTGTAAACAGAAATACCCTAAACTAGTTGGTGCATATGCCCACTAGTGGTACAGACATATTTGACCTGGTATTTACATATATGAGAGAGTGTTGCAGTCCTTCCAGTGTTACAACTTCTCTGATAAGGTCAGATCACAAAGCAGTGAATTAAAACTCAGTTCTGTAACTCCAATAAACCCAGTAACATTTAGGAACTATTCCAAGGCAAAACTACCTTCTAGTAACAGATAACCTCTCAAAATTTCAAGTCACTCCAAATCCAGGTAACACAGCAGCCTGTGTGGAACTGTACACAGAAACCCAGTACAACTAAGTCAGTGGTTGCATAGAAGATGCTGTACCTACCAGGGGTAAGCCCAAAACAAACTCTAAAAACAAACCAACCTGGTAGACTCCAAAATTAAACAGGTTGCAAAACGAAAACAAAAGTCATAACTAAAATTAGGAAGAGTAACTCCCAAAAAGATAAAAACTCTAAAATTAAACTGTTTTAAGTCCAAGAAAGACAATATTGCAGTAAAGATAGCCTCATGGGCAAAGGCAAACTGTAAGACATTCTTTAGCTATGTCAGAAACTTCAAAGGCAGCACACAACAATGTGTTGTACTGGTTGCAAATGGAGCCACATTCACAGAGCCAGGAGATGTAGCAAATCTTTTGGCCAACAAATTCATCTACAACTTTACCCCCCACCCCCAGGAAATGCCATCAAGCATAACCCCTCTAACTATCAATAGGGAGCAGGTCCTAGCTGCACTCTCTAAGGCTGAGAACACAGCTTTGATGGGCCTCAACAGTATCCCAGGAAGCCTCCTATATAGCCAGAAATATGACCCATCAGGGCCACTGGACTATTCAGCTACAGCCTCTGAACAGGCTTTGTGCCATGAGAATGGAGGACTACAATGGTTATTCCTCAGCACAAGAGCAGGCCATCAGTGGATCCCAGGAACTACAGACCCATGAGTTTGACTAGTCTGATATGCAAAGCCATGGAAAGAATTATCATGGAAATGATTAACAAGGACACAGGAAACCTTCAGACACTGGACCCAATCCAGTTTGGTTTTGTTAAAGGCAGGTCATGCCTACTGAACCTGGTGGACTTCTTTCATAAGGCCACCAAGGCAATGGATGAGGGCAAAACAGTGCATACTGTCTACCTTGACCTGCCTGAGGCATTTGACACAATACCTCACTCTGGCATCGTAAGTAAAGTCATGGAATTAGGCATAAGCCCCTATGCAGCACATTGAATAACCAGCTCGCTCACAGATAGGACCCAGGAAGTTAGGATTGGAAAGACCACCTCCGCAAAGAGGCTGATCACTAGCAGAGTCCCTCAGGGTTCTGTGCTGGGTCTGTTCCACTTTAGCATCTACTTTTCATTTCAAGGCCAATATCAAGGGCCTCTGGCTGACCAAGTTTGCAAATAACCGCAAATTAGGAGCAGTCATAGAATCTCCAACAGTACTAACATCTTACAGGATGGTTTAACAAAGCCATGGTTTAAATCTCAATGCCAAGAAATTCATTATAATACTTTATGGGAAGTCATCCATGGGAAACTACCTCACAGGTAAAACGCCCCTAAAGGTAGACCCAGTAGTCGGGGATTTGGGGACATATTTAGATAGCAGCCTGGCTTTCAATCAACATTTGTCTAATGCCGTAAGAAAATCATTCAGTGTAGCTCAGCTTATTTGTAAGTGCATGAGATCTAGGTCCAGTGAAGTTGTCATGCCGCTGTATTCAGCACTCATCGGATCCATCATTAAGTACAACACCCCCATTGATATGTACCTGACTAGGTACATGCAACAACTGGAACATCCACAGAGCTTCCTTACAAAAAGAATACTGGGCATACGCACAATGTCCTACACATCCTATAGTGATTGCCTCAAAGCCGTATTTCTGTAATCTGCATTCTAAAGAATGACGTCAGGTGATCTATGCCTGGCAGATAAGGCATTCCTGGATCCCGCTCTGATGGACCTTTTCTGTATTCACAGAATGAACAGCATCAGAACTGTGAGATCTAAGGACTTCAACTTTGCTCGTGACATAAATAAGACATGTTGGTGGGAAAGGTACTTATCTCAGAAAATTCCCTTTCTCTGGAATAGACTTCTCATCCATGTAAAACAGAGCCCTTCCGTAACCCTATTCATGTGCAACCTGGACCAGTGGATGGGAAATCAAAAATTCACCCCCTGATCTGGCACCTATGTCTCTGATGTACAGAGACAACTATTAAACCATGCCCCAGCTAGCATATACCTGTTATAATAATTTCTAAGGTACAATAACAGGTGGGATACATTGGGTTTCATGGCTAGGCTTATAAACTAGAGCTTGTTAGCCTAGTATACACCTATGGACCTATGTGAGTTAGGTATCTGGCACTGAGGAGCAGTGATGAATTGATCAGCAGCTGTGCTGAGGTCTAATCTCTTTCAGGAAATGCCACTGTTTACAGGCTTGTAGTCTGCATATGAGATATTAATTTAGGCCTTTGGCTGTCCATGGTGTGCAGCATTCTGTGACAGACCAGTAGAATGAGAATGGAGAACAATGGCAGTTTAAAAGCCATTACTTCATAGTTACCTCATTCAGTCTCCAGTAACAGAAGCAGAAAGCAAGGGTATAGAAATTAATTTGTCAAGATATTGCAATGTGAACACCAATGGGTCTCACCAGCAATAAAGAACAATAAAGTTGAGTCTCATAGAGAATGAAGAGATAGAGAATTGCTGTGATGGCTGTGTAACAATAGCAGTGCCGTGCACCCCCACCATGATACGACACTGTATTCAAAGGTAAATAATGAACAAAGTCAGCAAACCCTCAAAAAGTTCTTAGACAACAAAGAGCTGCAAAGCACAATCAAAAGTTCAGAGGCAAGGAAGCCATACGCTCAACCATTCATATACTCAGTAACTGAAACAGAACTAATATAATGTTTCTCTGAGCATTTGAAAGTCATTTTGTGTTCATAGTTGAAGCAGCAAAAGGCAGGAGAGTAACATGAACTGCATTATGGCTGGGGTTCATAATGGCTTGTATACAGTTGGTTTCTCCCTCATGGTAAGCCACTCAAATTCTTAGACTGCCCTACTGCTGAGGTTTTTCTGTTAGTGGGGGCCTCAGAGGATGGGGTGGTCTCACTAGCAGAGCTGCATGATAATGTATGAATTGCAGGAAGAGTATAAAGCTAAACAGTCATTTACTGTCTCCCAGAAATGACATCTCCCAATTGACACTGCAGAGTGATTCACTGAATTGCTTGACCGTGTAAAATTCCCCTATTGGAGGAAAAAGTGAATGCCATCAAAAATCTGACAGTCACCCATTCACTCCAGTGGAAGTAGTTGTGGTACAGTAAGAGAAGATATGATGGTGGAGGTGTGTGTGTGCTCACATGTGTATATATGACTGTAGAGGTATATAAAGCTTCATGAATAAGTGTTTCGACATGAGTGACCAAACTGTGGGGTTTAGGTAGGGAATAGAGAGTCTGGATGTTTGTGGGTGAAAGGATGAGTATTTCCTTGACTGTGACTCTGACTGTTGGGGAACTTATTTGTTGATATGTGTGTGTGTTTAGGGGAGTGTCTTTGTCAATATTGTATTTGGGGTGGTAGGGAGAACACTACTGCTGTCATGTCTGACATCACTAGTGTTAGCAAGAATGTGATTCATAGACATGCTGTTTGAGCCAGTAATAAGGCCTTCCTTACTGTGGCAAGAGCCATCTCTGAATTGCATCTTTTTACAGTCAGAGTAATAGACCTTCCCACAGTAGGCAATTGTCACGAGCAGTGAGACTTTCTGAATGCAAGAGTATGTCACTATAGCCAAATACATGATACACAGATATACTGGAAGGTGAGAAGAACCTGCACAGATGATGTGTTGTCTACACTCAGAAGCTTCCTTAGTCTGTATAGCCTCAGGAACACAGACATTCCACATAGCAGCAGTACTTGCTTTGAGTTTTGTATTATCAGTTTAATTTTGCCATTAAGTGTTCTAATGTTGATAACCATTTCTGACAGGAAAATGTCATGATATGTAGTTCCTGACCTCCTCATACTACTGTCTGCTGCTTAACATGCTTTCTGTATCCTGCTTGGCAGTTCATTTCTTTCCCATGGTGATGCATACAAACTGCACACTAAGTGTTTTAGCCTTCCAGTGCAATGTGGTGTCTACTTGTTTTTCTCAAGTCAGTGATTGTTTCATCGTTGTTGTTCCATGCTCAATTTTCAGCCCCAGCAGCTGCTGCTGTTACACTGCAGCACCATCTCTGGACTGCTTGCACATACTAATTGGGGTAAAATCACTTGCAGGCAAATGCGCCTTGTGTTTCAACTGTCACTTTGCTGTTTACACTCCCTTTTCTTTAATTGTACATTTCTTTCCTTTGTGTTTTCACTTTTTGCCACTATTCACTATTTGCCTCTGCATACTGTGACCATCTTTTGTCTCCAATTAGTACTGTGTAATTCCATTTGTTCCTCTGCTTTTTTAGCTGTACCTTATAGTGCAAACCCATAAACATGATGCGTTACAGTAGTGAAATGTGCAGTGATAAAGGTGAAACTAGCCTGCTGTAATTGCATTTGAATATTTCTACTCCAGAATATTCTTTGGAGAAATAAAATACATTTTTTTCACAGAATCCATTTGATTTTCACTGTGGGAGTTCAGTCAGCAGTCTGCATTCCTCCTGCCTCTAGTGCAATTCTAGCTTTGAATTCCAAACAAGTCAACAACTGGAAGGACAGTCCACGTCCTTGTCCTGACATCAACACTTTTATGGAAGGTATCTTTCCATAAGAGGCATGTCTTTCACCCTCAGTTGTTTCCACACTGTCTAGCATTTGTGAATAGCTCTTGATCATTGCATGGACTTTTTCTTTGTGATAATAAACAGCATTGTGCTTTCAGTCTTTGTTATTGCAGTCTTTATCTTGACCCTTTCCATATTTTTGCATTGTCACAAGTATTGCTCCATTATTGTTCTTAAGAGCAAAAAAAGTCTTATCTCAGGACAAGCATGGTGTGTTTGTGTGTGTGAGAGAGAGAGAGACCTGGATGATTTATAAGCCATTCAGTGTCACAGTCCTGTCAAGAGAAAAAAAAGAGAGCAGATAAGGACAAAAAAATCCTTACTATCACCAAAAGAAGCAGCACTGATGACGGTCCAAGCCTTATAAGCATCAGCACTGACATCACTCTACAGTGGCAAATAATCCTTTTCTCTGCAATCCGTCCAGATGTCCCAGCTTCAGAAACACAAACAAAAGACACTGGAGCCTGAATAAGTTGGCACTAAAAACTCAGAACACCTCACTTGCTTATTGACTTTTGGATTATTAGTGAGTGAATCACAATCTTTGGTTGAATGACCCTCACTGAGGGTGCTTTAATGAAGTTGAATGTCAGTGCTTTGTCACTGCAGTGTTGTCTGAGATTTAGCTGACTGACGGTGACATTCTGCCATTCCCAGCATAGGGACAGTCATTGAGCACCTCATGGAAGGCCATCACTGGGGTGTTTCTGATTGTTTCAGTGAAGCTTTTAATGATGTTAGCATTGGTGTGTTTGATGATTCCATTGTGTAGCCAAGGGTTCCTTTCAACAGCTGGGTAGTGGTGATACCCATCAGAATCCACTAAGGGATCCTGAGTGTTATATGAGGAGTTTGCTTAGCTGTCCAGGTACTTCCTTTACTTTACTGAACATGGGGTGGAACTCAGGATCTAGGCATTGGCCTTAAGATTCTGTGGAGGTGTCATCACCATCCCCGGAGTTCCATTACTTTTTTGATATGGAACCTTCTGAGGTGGAAGGCTTCAAGGAGGTTTACTAGCCAGAGGATCTTCCTGTGGAGCCTTCTTGCTTCCTTTACTTCTCATCCTTTGACAGAGTTAAGAGATTGGTGGTGCTACCTTCCCTGCCTCAGAAACAAATTTATGAGGAACTTTTCAGTCCTTTAATTTGAAGCATGGGTTTCATAGATATCGCAGTAGACAAAATTATCAGATGGACCTGCATCTCAACCTTTCTGAGTCCATTATGAGGGTACTGTCTTCCCCCCTCTTTCTTTTCTTGTAGTTGTCAGTGAAGGAAAACCTTGATTCTCAAGGGTTAATTTCTCCAAGTTCTTTGGGTTTCTTACACCGTGACAGAATGGACTCCATCCCTAAGTCAGAGTATGATTAGAGTTCATGAATTTAATATTGTTTCAATCTTGATGCTAACCAAGAGTGTTCTTCTCAGAACTTGCAGTGTGGCCAGAACTGCTTTCTTCTGTAGTTCATTCATTACATGTATTGGTAGCATATGTAAGTACGACTGTAAGTTCTTTTTTATTAGATCTATTGCTCCTAAAACTACTATTATTAGAAATGTCTAGGTATCCTTCTTCCACATTGCTCTTGTTTCTGCCTGCAACTTTTGATATTTTACGACTTTGTGTATCTCAGTACACAGAATACTGTAATCATTAGGTGCAGCAATTTCAATTATCAATGATACTTTTGTCTTTTTATCACAGAATAGTTTGGTTTTCTCACATCTGTATTTTCAATTGTTGGTGATGGGTGATCCCATGTGATGTGCACTTCATCATTCTCTATAATGCTTTTTATGGTTCATGTTTACAATGCTTCTCCACCAGTTCTGTGTTGTAGTGTTTTGCACAATCCATGATGTAAGAGTCTTGCCACATTATTGTGCCTTTCAGTGTACAGGCTCGTACTGTGTGTGTGTGTATATCACACCCAGCAGCAAGATATACAACAGTTTTCAATTCTTTTTTAACAGAGGCTACATTTGTCGATTTCTCCTAGATGTTCGATGGACTTTGTAAATCAGTGTGTACATAATCCATTGTCCTGGGCCGCTGTTATTACCATTTCATCTTTTGGTTTCAAGTCACCTCTCCGTAACCATTCCTGTCAAATCCTGATCAACATCAGGTTCTACCAGGAGACCTCTGTACATGCTACAATATTTATGCCTTTTCAGATTTCTTCTCATCTGATCCTTCTTAAGTTCTTTCTTTTGTTTTTTGACACATTCATTTGCTGATTTTTGTCTGCTTCTAATTTGATTTATTTTCCAGTTTGACACCAGAATGCTTATGCTAAATTAAGCATAGATGTCATCTTAGACTTCCTTTCCTCATGTTTTAGAATTTTCACTGTTTGGATCCCACAACTGCAGAACTATGCATGTGATGAATTTCGAAGATGCCCTTGTGCTCTTCAAAGTAAGGAGTATATGAACATTGATATACACTGATTTTTATATATTATTTGGTAAGTATGAAGCATTTTTCTTGTTTTCCTGTCCAACTAATCCAATACTTTTTGGGTCCAATCACCTCAAAACTGTAAATTAGAACAAGAACAGCAAATTGCTTTACAACTTTGACTTTATTCCTAAATGTCAAAGCTGATTTCAATATTAGTTTTAGTCTTCTGCAATATTCCTTATTAAGTTTTGTTCACATTTGTTCTTGTTTTATTGTCAGTCCTTTATCATTTCCCAAATATTTATAGACTCCCTCCTGTTAAAGTTCCTTTATATCACATTCCTGTCCCAGACTGTTATTTTCTTTGTTTCTCCAGTAAGGCTCTCTGGTCATGATCCTTAGATCTAATTATATCCCTTAAGGAATGTAATTTGCTAGACCACTTTCCAGTGGCTACAATATTTGCAGTAATCCTGGTTGTTCATGAGAGAATACCCAGCAGTACATTAGGCATTAGGGAGTTGTCTCCAGACTACATGTCCAGGACACTAGATCACTGGGGTAAGAAGTTTTTTTCGGTAGTGCCTTTGGCCTTGATGTACAGCCTCTAGATGTACAGCAAATGTGACCTGGTACTAGTGCAAGCTTCTTCAGGTGAACAGGCTTTGGTGGAGTCTCTTCTGGTGTTAGAGACTAGGAAGCAGCGATTGGAAGTTTAGCAAATTACAGCAGGTCTGCAGCAGTGTTGACAATCTGTGAATGATGTTTCCAATTCAGTGAGTCCATATCACTGCACCAGTTTCATTCAGCACTTCTATGCTCAATTGTACTTGTCTGGACTCCAAAATATGATGCAGTCCAAGCTGTTGAATTCCAGTTTCTCAGAGAGACTACTCTTTGGAAAAGATGTGCAGCATTTCATTTCAGCTTCCATATGTCAGATGTTATTAAGCTGGGTCAGCTTCAGCCTAAGCCCCAACAGGCCAGGAAGGCACATTCCTCACAAGTTAAAAATAACCTGACCCCACTGGGACCTGGCTTGCTAACATAGCAGGTGGCAGGTGAAGACAGGTTCACCGATGTAACAGCCTGAAGAACTATCTCCAGAGACACTTGTGTCTTTCTACTTCTGGAGTAGGGGCACACTTTGGAGCTCATCAGCTCGCCTCCTTACTCCACCAATTTTCTCCCAAGCACTTTTTTCTTCTTCATCAAGAATATTAGTCTTTGTGTGCAGAGTGATTGACCTACTTCCTTTTCAGTATTTATCTGCTGAGAAGTGTGACATGGATGCCAGATATTTTATGTCAAAACTGGCCTCCATTAAGTGTTGGCATTAGTACACTTACAGAGGATTGCAGTGATTCCACCTTGTGTTTGGTGTCAGTTGTTGGTCTGAATTTGAGTACCTGATTATAGTGTTTTTATTCTTTATTTCTAACATGCACTCAACCATCTGTGGTCTGGACCAGTGTCCAACCAGGCTTGTTAAATCTTACCCAGAAGTATTTGGTCATTATTACATCTGATCATCTCCCTATTGCTCTGTTTTTTTTTAAACATATTTATTAAATTATCACTTAAGAAATGTTCACGCACGTCATGTTTTCTTTCTTTTTTAATTATTCACTCCACCATTGCACCTTACTCATCTTCTTGAACATTATTCTGTAGGCGTCGTACCACGACTTCCATTTATTTCTTTGTAATTTGCTCTTTTCCTTTTTTTATAGTTCCCATCTCCTTTACTCAGAAATTTGGTTACATTTGGTTTAGATTTTCATTTCCATTTCCCAGTAATTGCTTTTTTTGGCAGTCAATAACATTAGATCCTTCTACCAAGTCAGAAAAATCATTTCCTTAGTTACAGTCATTTACTTCTCCAGTGTTGTTGACAGAGTACTCTTTAAGGAGTTTTTAAGATCTGCCATCTCTGTACAGTCTCAAAATAATGCAGTCACCCCTATTGGCAAAATCTCCTGTCTCCATTCTTGGGTTGGCTTAGTTCCTAAAATAATTTCTACAATTATATATATTACTATGTATGTCACCTCGCAGTGCAGTAGCGTTGTCACCTCACAATTAGACGTTGCCCGTTCGATTCTCAGAGCGTCTTCTGTGTGGCGACATGCATGAATGGGCATTCCTTCGTTGAAGGTTGTGCATTAGGCCCGGCAAGCCAGCACGTAAAAATCTACTGCCAGTCATTAGCGGACCGGAGTTCTGCTGTGGCGACCCCTAACCGGGAAAAGCCGAAAGACACAACACTATGTATGGTTATTTTCCTTAAGAGTCTGCATCCAAAATCTTGCTCTCTACTTATTTGTCAAACTTCTCCCATTTCATTATCATCCCTTTCCACTTTGATTTATAACTTTATCCTTGCATTATGAATATGAGCCTTAACTACATGCTCTAAATTATCCATTCAAATCAGACAATCCTAGACCACTTTCCTCCATAAGGAGGATCAGTTTTATCCCACTTATTTCTTGCCCTCTTCCCATCCCAGATAAATTTCAATTCCTTTTTTTTGTCCATAACTTCCCCTATGCTTGATAAACATATGCATGACCTAAATATAAAACTAAAGGGACTAAAAACATTTTCAGTGCTTGTATTTTACTATCCATAATTTAGATCTTCCAGTTTCTCATATTTTGTGTTAACTTTTGTTTAGCCTCTCGCCAGATATTCTTGGTTTCGCTAGCTGAATCCTTTTTTTAATCCATATACATAAGTACTTCACCTTATCATGTCCCCATAAATATGGGAATTGCTGTATCAATTAATGTGTGGGTGCATAGATGTTAAGTTGTCAATCTCGCCTTCATTCTTGCTGGATGGGTTCGGAGCCGATCCTCGGCTCCGACTCGGCACTTGCTAAGCCCGAGAGCTAATTTTACCAGCTCGAGGCAACCCTATATCCCATGATGCAAGGCGGACATTACCCAGATCTCGTTTGCCACTTCGCTAACGAGGTGCCTTCTTTTACCAGCTCTAGCCCTATTCCCGTCAGTGTTCCCTTCTTTTTGAGTAAAATATTCCCTTGTCCCTAGTTAGGCCTTAGGCCTTCCCCTCCCTAAATTTTTTCCTGTCAGGGATTGTTTGTGTGTGACTGTGTGTTATCCCTGTTTAATTTAATTTAATTTGTTGGACTGAGTGTTTTTGTGTGTCAGTGTGTTTCTGGTGTTTCATCGACACAGTTATGTCGAAGGACACTAAGATCTCAGGCTTCAAGAAGTGTGACTCGTGCTGTCAGAAGATGTCTCTGACAGACGGTCACACTTCTTGTGTTTATTGCCTGTGACCTTCGCACCTGCAGGACTCATGTGCTATCTGTCATGCTTTCAGCCCAAGAGTCCTGCAGGAACGAAAAAATAAGCTCATATTAAGGGGCTTATTAAAGCCCGAAAGCTCCCTGACTAAGTCGGCACTGGGGAAGCCCTCGAAACCTGTTAAGCCTTTGGCTCAGGCTTCCAAGCCATCGGCTTCAGGTTCTTCCTCACCAGGCTCGAGATCGGCTCCGGCCAGAGCCGATCTTTCCATACCAGTCTCAGTATCGGCTCCATCTGGCGCCGATGCTGTCAAATCCATACAATCAGTGTCGGCTCTGGCTGGAGCCGATGTATCTTCGGCTCCGATGGCTCCATTGATCTCAAAAAAGAGATCTCGATCCCCTTCAGTGGAATCTATTCATTCAGCTCCGAGATCACCCTTGCTCTCGGAGCGGAGCCATCGGAGCCGATCTTCTCTGTCATCCAGGCTATCTGATCACGACCTTGAGAGAGTGGTGAGTAGACTATTAAAGTTTCAGGCATTGGCCCAAATACTCCATAGCCCATCTCAACAGACGGCAGCTATCTCACATCCACCGAACATTCCTCCTTCGACTCTCTTACAGAGCTCGGAGCCGGAGCTCCTCGGAACCGATACCGTTGTGACTTTGGAGCCGATACCACCCCTTCCGGCTCCATTGTCCTCTGCTCCGATTTCCTCCTTGAGACCTTCATTGGAGGGATCCGGGCGTCTGGTCTCTCTCGTCGGCTCCGAGGGGGCGAGTGGCATCGGACCCTTGTCCGACCCCGTTCTCCCTCTCGGAGCTTCGGCGTTGGTGAGCTCGGCGCCGACATCTGCCTCGGAGCCTTCCCTCTCGGTGAGGCCTGGGGTTCCTATCTCTTCAGAACGGGAACTTTCTGGTCTCTCTGACGGGGGAGCCTTCGAGGTGATGAGGAGTGTACTAGCCCCTGGGCTTAGTCAACGGACAGTTCCATCAGCTCCTCCCACTACAGTGCCTGCTGACGTCTCTTCCCACTCTCTTGCTCCCGGACCCAGAGATCCAACGCCTCAGGTTTCCCCATTGGGAATATCTTCCTCTTCCAAGGCTTATCCTGATCCGTCAGGAGAACCCCAGCGTAAGAGAACATGTAAGAGGAAACATTTAGACTCCCCTGAGTCTACTACATCAGATACTGACTTGTATGAGTCGGAGGGATCCCCAAGGTCCTCCTCTGAGGATGTCTCATTTTCAGACATCCTTGAAATCCTTAAGCAGAGGGGGAACTTGGCCCTCCCTTAACCCCTCCGAGGACAAGTCAGTATACCTGGAGGCATTAGGATCTCGACCCACCACCTCCTGGGTGTCTCCGCCTTTCGACCCTCTCATAGAGGTAGTGGCTCGGAAGGAGTGGATGGCTCCAGATTCGGTGGAACCTATCCCTAGCTTCAAAATTTATTACTGCCCCACAAATTAGACAATATTTAACAAAGGGTGTCCCAGTTGATGCCATGGTGGTGGCTGCTGCCACCAAGAAGGAATTAGCTGATCCTTCAGTACCTGTCCATCCTCCTAATAAGGATTCTAGGACTATGGACAGGTAGGTACGGTAAGTGGATTTTTTCTTCAGTGACTTTTGCCATTAGATCGCTGAACTACTTATGCCACTTCACCCGCCTTCAAAGAGATGTTCTTAAAGAGTTGGGAGAAGATTTACAGGATCCGTCAGCTGCTGGGTCTCAGGATAAGATTAGCTCACAGCTAGGAATCCTTAACTCCATTGCTAACTCCTCCATGCGGCTCATTTCTTATGCAGCCGATGGAGCGAGTAGGGCCGCAGGCACAGGAGTGGCTTTAAGGCATCAGTCCTGGATGTGGCTTTGTAATTTTGCAGACCCCTTCAAGGCATCTTTCACAAATTCCCTGTTTGATGGCTCGACCTTGTTCGGTCCTCAAGTGAAAGACACTTTGACTAGATGCGAACAAGATGGCAAGACTCTTTCTGCCGTAGGAGTCCGTTTCTCCACCCCTTCTAGACCTTACCCCAAAGGACAGAAGGGAGGGAAAATGTGGTTAGGCAAATCTCAAGGAGTCACGCCTGACGCACGAAGTCGGTTTACCCCCAGAGGCAGAGGGGGTAACAATAATAAATGCCGCCCTAGGGGCAGAGGTGGTCCGCAGAATCAGGGTAGCAGAGAGCCTCTTTCTGACAAACCCTTCCAGCATCCCTGAGATGTTGCCCGATTGTCCGCCTTCAGAGGCAGTCGGGCGAAAATTATCGCTGTACCCAATAGCCTGGCTTTCCCTTTCACAAGACAAATGGGTACAGTCAATTATATCTGAGGATTACAAAATTCCCTTTATTCAAACCCCAATTCAACAAAAGGGAACCCTTCCGGACGTTCCACCCGGTCTAAGGGAACTAGCGGTACTAGAAATATCAAAACTGCTAGTAAAAAGAGCCATCCAACCAGTCCCAGCGGACCAAATAGGATCCGGAATCTACTCAAGGTTCTTTTTAGTTCCAAAAAAGACAGGGGACTGGAGACCAATATTAGATCTGAGCAAACTCAACAAGTTTGTAAAGAAATCAAGATTCCGGATGGCCACGCTTCAGTCCATTCTGCCCTTTCTGGGCAAGGAGAATTGGATGTGCTCGATAGATCTTCAGAATGCGTACTATCACATAAAAATTCACAGACGCTCCAGAAGATTTCTCCGCTTTCGGCTGGGGATCAGTCATTTCCAATTCAGAGCCCTGCCCTTTGGACTCACTACAGCCCCCAGAGTGTTCACCAAATGCATGGCAGTGGTTACGGCTCACCTGAGACGTCAAGGATTCCAGGTGTTTCCATATCTAGATGACTGGCTCCTCACTGCCACCACCAGGCATCAGCTTCTCCAAGCCAGAAATTACACCATTCACACTTGCAGAGTGCTAGGAATTTCTATAAATTTCAAAAAATATGCCTTGTCAATATATTACTTTTATAGGCGCAAGATTGGACACTGTACAACTTTCAGCAAAGTTGACAGACCAAAGGATCTTGGACATTCAAAGACAAGTCCAAGTGATTCTATTCAGCAACAAAATTCAGACCAGATTTGCTCTGAAAGTACTGGGTCTTATGACAGCTGCCATAACACTTCTTCCCCTCGCCCGCTTTTACATGCGGCTTCTACAATGGATGCTATTCACCCAATGGTCTTTTCAACAACTTCCCATGCATCACGAGATCATAGTAACTCCAACTTGCAAAAGACATCTGACTTGGTGGATATCGTCCCCTCAAATCCATCAAGGCAGACCATTTTTTCCTCTTCCCCCGTTTGCCACGGTTACATCGGACGCCTCCCTGATCGGGTGGGGGGGCATTATCAGGGCAGAATGGTCCATGGCACTTGGCAACCTTTCGAGTACCATCTGCACATAAATGTTCTGGAGATGAGAGCAGTGCTTTTAATGTTGCAAGCCCTCAATGACTCTCTTCCCCTGGGAACTATTGCAGTCCAAACAGACAATATGTCCGTAGTGTGGTATATAAACAAACAGGGTGGAACCAAGTCCTATCCACTGTGTCGAGAGGCTCTCAGACTTTGGCAATGGGCAATCTCCTCTCACCGGTTTCTGATAGCAATGCACATCCCCGGGAAATCCAGCATCATAGCGGACAGATTGAGCAGAGCTATTCTCATGCCTCACGAGTGGTCTCTCAAACAGTCAGTGACGGAAGAGATTTTTCAGAAGTGGGGCCTTCCTTGTTGCGACCTTTTCGCTACACCTCAAAACAGCAAATGCCCTGACTTCTTCTCTCTCTTCTCCCTTCCAGGCCATCCCCCCAGAGACGCTCTAACCCAAGATTAGCCCCGGGGACTTCTTTATGCTTTTCCTCCTTTTCCGCTGATACCTCAGCTAATTCAGAAGGCAACCGCCTTGAGAGCCAAGTTGATTCTCATTGCCCCTTATTGGCCTCGACAGATATGGTTTCCGTTCCTACATCATTACCTCTTGGTACAGCCATGGCATCTGGACCTGGTTCCAGATCTTCTGACCCACCAGTCGTGTCAACTGCACCAATCCATACCTTCATTCAACCTCACTGCTTGGTTGCTCCACTTCCATCCTTAGCCAGGCTTCCTATGATTTCTAATCCTGTACGGGATATCATAGTAGCTTCCCTAAAATCTTCTACCAGAAAGATCTACACTAGTAAATGGCGACGTTTCTCTTTCTGGGCAAAAGCTAGGAACATAGACCCCTATACGGCTCCATTTCATTCGGTATTGGACTTTCTAGCTGACATTTTTAATTCAGGATCCTCTTCTTCCACAGTGAAAGTTCAACTGGCAGCCATTTCAAATTTTCATATAGGCTTTTTGGACCACAACATTATGTTGCATAAACTTTGCAAGGCATTCCTTCGAGGTATCTTTTTATTGAAACCTCCAATTAGAGACCCCCCACCACAGTGGGATCTAAATTTAATTTTAACATCCTTGATTCTTCCCCCGTTCGAACCTGCAGCGGCCTGTTCTTTGAAATTGCTCTCTTGGAAGACACTTTTTCTAGTTGCCATTACATCTGCCAGGAGAATATCTGAGCTTCATGCTCTCTGTGTTCACCCTCCCTATCTAAAATTCCACAAAGACAGGGTATCCCTAAGAACTAATCCGTCTTTCCTACCAAAGGTGGCATCACAGACTAACCTAAATCAGTCCATTGATCTTCCTGTATTTTTCCCGAATTATTCTGATAGAGCTGAACAAAAGTTACATTACCTCGATGTTCACCGCCAGCTCAGATATCTGGATAAGACAAACATTTTTAGGAAATCTGATCAACTATTTCTATCCTATGCAGAGAACAGGAAAGGCCTTCCAGTTTCTAAGGTAACTTTATCTAGGTGGCTGTCTTCTGTGATCACTTACATTTATCAGCTCAGAGGTAGAGAGTTGGTTTCTAACCCAAAAGCCCATTCTACCAGAGCTCTAGCTACATCTACAGCTTTTCAAGCTAGACTTCCAATAGACACTATTTGTGCAGCAGCCACATGGGCCTCTCCTCATACCTTTGTTTCACATTACAAATTAGATTTGGTCTCCAGAGACAGAGCAAATTTTGGTTCCACCGTTCTCAAGAGTCTGTTCCATTGAGCCACCCAGGATAGAGGTGCTAGGGACGCGGTCCCATCCAGCAAGAATGAAGGCGAGATTGACAACTTAACATTTAGAAGTTATGTACCTACCATAACATTCCATGTTAGTTGTCTTCTCTCGCCTTCTTTCTTGCGCCCCCTCCATCCCCCTAGCCTGGTCAGACCGGGAAGATTATACATCTTCTATTAAGAGGTTATTACCTTTTTCTAGCTGTTCAACTCCTAATGTCACTAGATTATGTTGATCCTTTCTAGAGGGTTATGATGTTATTTAGTATCCTTATTTTCTTCCTCCTCTTAAGTTGGAAGAAAATACTGCTATTTCTTTAGCTACCAAATGAGATCTGAGTAATCTCCGCCTTGCATCATGGGATATAGGGTTGCCTCGAGCTGGTAAAATTAGCTCTCGAGCTTAGCAAGTGCCGAGTCGGAGCCGAGGATCAGCTCCGAGCCCATCTAGCACAAAAGAAGGCGAGAGAAGACAACTAACATGGAACGTTATGATAGGTACATAACTTCTAATTTACTGCTATAAAATTTATCTTCATTTTATATCCTGAAAAGTCTTGAAACTGTCCCAAAATATTCCACAACACTAAAATGTCCTTTCTGGATTTGTCTAGTATTGAATAATATCTTCTGCAAATAAAGCTAACTTCTCTCAGTTACCATATGGGTTATATCTGTGAATTTGTTAGTCCCTTATTTTGTTTGCCAATTGCTTTAAATATAAAGCAAATAAAGGGAAACATGGGAAATCCTGCCTGGTTCCCCTTTTCCAATGCAGATTGTCAGAGAGGAACCTTTGCACCTTAATTCTTGTTTCTGACACTTCATATATCCTTCTAACTAATCAAATAAAGGGAAAATGGGAAATCTGCCTTGTTCCCCTTTTCAAATACAGATTGTCAGAGAGGAACCCTTGCACCTTATTTCTTGTTTCTGTCACTTCCTAACCCATATTATTCTATCAGGGAATGTAAATGCTTCCATTGTCCTACTCCAAACAAAAAAAAAGAAAAAAAGGCTGACGCTGATGAATGCTTCCTCTGCTTCAAAACTCACCAGCATTAGTGGTATTTTGTTACATTCTGCTTCCCTCTGGAAGCTTTGTATTTTTTACATGAATGTTTAATTTAAGAATAAATATTCAAACAGTGTACTTGCAGCTACACCATTCTGAAAGGGCTGACTTTGGAAGCTAAGCAGGGTTGGGCCTGGTTAGTTCTTGGATGGGAGACTGTCTGATAACACCAGGAGTTTTATTTACTTATTTATAAGTTTTGTTGTATTACATTGTTTTAAAGTGCTTTTAGGAGTTTTTAATTACTTGGTGACAAAAGTGCTTTGTAAAATATTATTTGGTCACATATACATATTCATACATATTGTTATATTTTTATTTTTGTATTAATTCATTTATGCAGTTTAAGCACATTGTTTAACGTACCTTTAAGAAACAGACCATGAAATTATTTAATTAGTCTTATTAACCACATGGTATAACAGTGGAGGAGAGGTAAAAGACAGCAGTCACATGTACTGTTGAAGTAATTTATTTTCTATTTGTTGCTGAAACACTGTGAACTGTATTTAGTTTTTTCTCCTACTACATTGCTATTTGTACCCCATGTTTCTAGTATAATTCAGTACTCTGTTCTACCTTTAAGGCCATTTGCATTCTGTGGTAACAGGGAACAGATTAGCCATTATGATAGAAAGCTATTACTCTCATATATTGTACATAGATGTTTTTCATTTCAATCACTACTACAGAACCCTTAGCTTTATAGGTTATATCCAGTATATCTTAATAAGGATGTAACAGTTGTCCACCTTCCAAAACTTCAGAGCACCTTCCATGCAACCAGACTATTAGTCAGCTGGAGCTGACCCGACTAAAAGTTGGGTTTAGGTAACAAATCCTTAAGAGTTTTCCTGCCCCTGAAGAGAGAACCTTTGTGGTCTTTCGAAGATAGACAGTTGGCTAATGCTGTTCCATTGCTGGGCAGATAGCTTCCCTTCAGGAAAAAACTTCCACTGTACTTTTTTGTGACAGAAAGTTTGCTTTTTCTGTGAAACGTAATAATTTTAGGTAGGAAAAGGCATTTATTGACTGTCGAGTGACTTATGTTCACTTTTAAAATGGAAGAATTACTTTTTACTTGTTAAATGTTCATGTTAAAACTCATTTCAAACTACTTTTTCTCTGTTGAAACTAATGTTTGACTTTTGGGGGCTGGGTAACCATTTAAAGTGCTTTTTACTGTGTTTATTAGGGAAAAAAGTTAACTTGTCAGTTTTTTCAACTACTACTTCTAGGTTTCCCTGGGAATCGACACCTTTTTCAGCTTAACCATGGAACAACTTATCAGTTCCTCAGTTCTTCCTCCTCCTTGCCACAAAAAAAAGTTAAAAAACCTTTGCCACCACCACAGGTGGCTGAAGTGCCATAAGTGGGTGACTGATATGGCCAAAGCTGGTTCCTTGGACCATTCATCTTTTTTTCTTCACTCCTACTGGTGTAATCCCTACAGCCACCATGGACTAGGAGTTAGAGATGTCCTCTGTGGGTAAGGGAGAGGGAGTTGTTAGCCCTTGGAGAAGGGGCAGGGGATAGTTTTCTGTCTAACCAGAAAGTTGTGCCCATCCCAAAGTTGTTACTAGCAATTTTGTCTGTGTATTCAGAAATTCCTGTTAAAATGAAACAAAAAATGAAAAAATAGGTCTCCTTTTGTCTCAATGACCGTGGACAGAAATAATTTATTGGGCTTAGCTTAGGGTTTAGTACAGGGTCTTGATCCTTCTTATATGACTGTTTCATATAAAAGAAAAAGGAGATTCTTTATTGCCTGAAGAGATTCAAGAAGCTGAACCTTAATATGAATGTGAAGGGGCAGCTAATGTACTGGATCCACAGATTTATGATTCAGATTCTGAGGAGTGTGTGGCTTCAGAAAGTCCTTTTGAAGTTGTCTTTCTCTGAAATTATTTCCAGAACTTATCAGCTCTTTTACTGGGCAAATAGTGATGTTTATCAGTCATTCAGAAATTATGCAGTTTGTATCAACTGAAATTTCCAGAACCTACTCCTGTTCCCAACTGTTTTGTCTGTTTTGGAGGAGGTTTTTCCACAGATTTAAACTCCCCTGACAGTCCACCTACTGCCCCCTAATAAAGTGGATGGATTATGCAAACTACCTCAATCTTTTACGTTTTCTGTACATTCATCCCAGATCAGACCCAGCAGCTATTCCTTTAGTGAATCCAACTGCCACTAAACATCTGGTTAATACTAATCCATCTCTTTCTGACAAGGATGGGAAAGAATTTGGTAAGTTTGGAAAACAAAGTATATTCTTCTGCAACATTTTTTTTTAGAGTTATCTGTTAAGCTCATATGTTGAAGTTTATGATCTGGAGCGTTTCTCCCCAAGCCACCTCTGAAAATAGACTTTGTCCTAGTCGGACTTTCACAGTCAACAAATGTTAAATAAATAAAAATAAATTATGCCTGCTAATTGTGAAACTAAAAGGAACATTTTGCCATCTGTTTCCTCTTTTGAGGAAAACCCCGCTTTATGTAACTTGGTCTCTTCTGTTTCTCAAGTGACTACCCATTGTTTGAAATGGTCTCTTCTGTTCTTCAAGGGACTACCCATTGTTTGAAATGGTCTCTTCTGTTCTTCAAGTGACTACCCATTGTTTAAAATGTGCATTTGACTTAAATGATGCCACTTCCTGGCCTGCTGCCACTGGAACTTTTAAGAGGAGGTTTGCCTGTCTGCATTCTCAAAACTTCCTATAGGATGTCAAAAATTAAATTTTGAATTTCATTTTGGTTGCAGAACTAATTTTTGGACCTTCTGCTGCAGATGTCATTACAAATTTGATGAGAGAAGGAAGCTGATTCAAGGGATCTCTGATTTTTCAGCCTCTTCTCCATGTCTACCAAGGGATTCAGTGTTCCCTCTACAATTTTTTTTAATAAAAAAAAAAAAAAAGAAACAGTCTCAACAATCTTCTGGTAAGCAAATTTAACACCCGTGTGATGTGGAATGTCACACCTTGAAGCTTATAGAAATTCTTGAATTCCAAATCATTTTTGGATTTACATTCATCCATGTAAAATGGAATGGCAACATGTATTTTTTAATAATGGATGCTGTGAGCTTGTACACAAGTATAAATCATGAATTTGGCATGCAAGCCATTGAATACTTTTTGAAAGACAATCTTAGAACCCAATACATTAAAGAGTTAATAAATTTTTGTGTAATTAATAATATTTTTGAATTTGATGGTCAATTGTATAGACAATTGCAGGGGACAGCAATGGGAGCGGCATTTGTCCCCATATATGCAAATTTATTTATGGGCATGGTGGAAAATACACATGTTTATAGAAGTAATTTTTTCAAAAATTTGTTATTAAATATTTTCGGTTCATTGACCACCTTATTTTTGTCAGGGAGGCCAAGATGAAAAACCATCATTTCTTAAATATATGAATGAAAATAAGTATCAAATAAAGTATGATGGTTTACAAGAGGGTGTTAAGGTAAACTATTTCAATATCACTTTGGAAGGTCTAGAGAATGGAGAGATTAAAACCAGCATTTTTAGAAAATGTCATCAGTTAAATCATATGTTGCATGCTTTAAGTTGTCATCCAAGACATATACTTAATAACATCACCTTTGCTGAGATTTTAATAACAAATAGATTATGTAATAATGTGAATGAAGTCAGGGAAGAGGCTAATAAAGTGGCAAATATGTTTATCAATAGGGGATACAATGCAGATATGGTGGCTAATAGTTATAATAAGGTGTTCAACAATAAGGTTAAGAGAGAAAATAGTTATAGAGGTAATATAATAAACAAGGGAATGTATAAGTTAACTTCAGCAAACAGTTATGTTTCAAAATACACATTATTCTCAGACAAGCTAGCTCAGCTATTTAGGAATTATTGACAAATAGTCAAAAGGAAAGTTTCTTCTTTAAAAGAAGTAGTCTTAAAGTTCTCATATCAACGAGGCCGTAGTCTTAAGGATTTTTTAGTTCATAGTTCTTATAGAAGACCACAGGAATCAGTTAATAGAGCAATGAAATGGGCAGGTTTAATGCCTTGTGGGAAATGTACAATATGTAAATGTGTAGTATCAACTTTCAACATTATTAATGGCATTAAATTTCATACACAAGGTAATTTTTCCTGCAAAAGCACAGGTATAATTTATGCTATAAAATGTTCTTGTCACAATTTTTATATAGGAGAGAGCAAAAGAAGTCTTGGGGAAAGGAGCATATTAGAGATATAAGAAATAATAAATGTACAAGTCCCTTAGCAGAACATTTTAATCAGATACATCAAGGTGATTTTAGTGATTTGAAGGTAACAATATTAGAACAAGTAAAAACAGATTATATGGGTGAAGATACTATAAAATAAATAATAAGAAGGAATCTGTTTTCATATTAAAATGTAATACTTTACATCCTAGAGGAATTAATCGAGAATGTAACTGGAAAAGTTATATAGAATAAGTTAGGATGTATGTATTTGTTTTTCTTTTTAAAGTATGAAATATATTTAATTGCTTAATTGTTTAATGATATAATTGTAAATTAATTTAATTGATTTAGATTTTATATAAAAGTTTTGATTTTTTATATCGTGTATTTACTCTGTACAGGCTGTTTTAAGCCGAGGCGCTAAGAGAAATTTATTTCTGTGCTTTTCAGTTTTATGATATTTTATATTTACTGTTCAAATAAAAAAACTTGGAGGTATTATTCGTGGTTGTTTGTGGTACTAAACAGTTTTCTTGTCTTTGGTAGATATAAATTTGGTTAATACTAATCCATCTCTTTCTGACAAGGATGGGAAAGCATTTGGTAAGTTAGGAAAATAAAGTATATTCTTCTGCAACATTTTTTTAGAGTTATCTGTTAAGCTCATATGTTGAAGTTTATGATCTGGAGCATTTCTCCCCAAGCCACCTCTGAAAATAGGCTCTGCCCTAGTCAGACTTTCACAGTCAACAAATGTTAACTAAATAAATAAAAATAAATTATGCTTGCCAATTGTGAAACTAAAAGGAACATTTTTGGCATCTGTTTCCTCCTTTGAGGAAAACTCCACTTTGTGTAACTTGGTTTCTTCTGTTCTTCAAGTGACTACCCATTGTTTGAAATGGTCTCTTCTTTTCTTCCAGTGACTACCCATTGTTTAAAATGTGCATTTCACTTAAATGATGCCACTTCCAGGCCTGCTGCCACTGGAACTTTTATGAGGAGGTTTGTCTGGCTGCATTCTCAAAACTTCCTATAGGATGTCAAAAATTAAATTTTGAATTTCCTTTTGGATGCAGAACTAATTTTTGGACCTTCTGCTGCAGATGTCATTAAAAAGTTTGATTATAGGTTCATAGGTTCATAGGTTCATATTAGGCTATCTGCCCGAGGGCATTTACAAGCCTAGCCCATAGTTTTGTGGCTTACGCCACCCCTTTAGTATGGGGAACTATACCCATTATTTTGCTGTGCCTCTGTTGAGCAGTGACACTGAGGTAATCCCTGGGGTATATCTGCGATCTCCCATCCATTGGTCAAGATTTCTCTTGAACAAGGCCAGCGAGGTGCTCTGCCTCACATATACCGGGATTTTATTCCACAGCATAGGGAGTCTTTGGGTGATGAATCTATCCCTCCAGCACGTCCTATTAATAGCCGTGTCGAGGTTTAAGTCTCCCACCCTTGTGGCTCTGACGGATCTAGCTTTTTGAGGTGAAGCATATTCATCAAATCTGGGTTTGACATGGCCTTGTATGTTAGGCAAAAGTCACCTCTGAGCAAGCGGTAAGCGACTGAATAGAGCTGGAGTTCTTTCAGTCGGGCAGCATAGGACAGATGTTTGAGACCCTTTATCCTTTTGGTGAGGAACTTTTGTGGCCTCTCCAGCTGCTGCAAGTGTCGGGTCAGATACATTCCGAATGGGGCATTGTACTCAATCATTGGTCTGATGAGTGATGAGTATAGGGAGACTATGACCTCCCTTGATCTAGATGAGAATCCCTTCATGATAAGGTGGGCAATGTAGAAGGTCTTCCTAACTACTTTAGCTACATGGGTGTTGAATGACAGACTACTATCAACCTGGGTCCCCAGGTCCCTGATAACTTCTTCTGTGCTCAGTGGATTGCCACCTATTTGGTAGCTAGGGGTAACCTTGTTTTTCCCGAAGGGTATGACTATGCATTTTTTGGCATTTAATTTTAGGCCATGGCTCTGGCACCAGTTATCCGTTTCTGTGAGACCCTTCTGAAGGATATCTGTGTCAGATGTGTTTTCTACTATGGCCCAGTTTGCAGTCATCTGCAAACTTTGTCAGCCATAACCCTCCTGTGTTTGCTTGTACTGGAAAAGTAGATGCCAAACAAGAGTGGGCCCAGGACTGAGCCCTGTGGTACACCACTTGTGACAGGCTTTGAGTCTGACATGGCGCCAGCAACTCTGACCCTGTGGGTTCTGTCACTCAGCCAGTTTGCAACCCATCTTGTGATGTATGGGTTAACATTTAAGCTGATGAGTTTTTCAATGATACCCGAGTGGGGTATTGTATCGAAGGCCTTCGCCAGATCGAGGTAGGCTGTATGGACTGCCTTTCCCTCATCAATGGCTTTGGTGACTGTTTCAAAAAGTCAACCAAGTTTAGAAGGCATGATCTGCCTTTGACAAAGCCAAACTGGGATGGATCCAAAGTCTGCAAATTCCCTATGTCTTTATTTATGAGGTCCATTATGATCCTCTCCATGGCTTTGCAGATAAGGCTTGTCAAGCTAATGGGCCGGTAATTTCCAGGGTCGGTGGAGGCACCGCCTTTGTGAAGTGGGACCACAGTTGCAGTGCGCCACTCCTGGAATGCGTATCCAGAGGTAAGACTATGATTAAACAGCTGTCCTAGCTGTGGGTTTAATTCCTCGTTGAGTTCGTGGAGCACACAGTCGTGACACCATCAGGTCCCATGGATGCTGTGTTTTTTGCTTTGGAGAGAGCAGTTCTCACTTGGGCGTTGGAGATGTTTGGGGGCTGCAATCGCTTGGTATAGATATCTCTCCTTTTGGGGAGGGGAGAAGTTTGCACTGAACCTGTCAGCCAGTATGTTGGCAATGTCTGTAGGATCAGTAATCTTCACATCATTTTGAACTAGTTCTGAGCATATCTGGGAGTTTCCTCCCAGGTTTCTAACATAGCTAAAGAAGGCCTTATGATTGTCTTTTGAGTCTTTAGCTATTTTTCTCTCAAAATTTGCTTTGGATGATTTTATGAGAGCTCTTAGTTTTTTACTTATAGTGATCAAGGGTGTCTTACCTTTTAAGGATTTTGCTCTATCTTGTAGTAGCTTCCTCCTTTTGTTGAAGAGTTTGTTTATGGCTGGGGTCCACCAGACTGGACGCTTGCCTTTGGTACAAAGAGTCTTTGTTTTGCTTGGGATTGCCTTATCCATGCAGTCCTGCAGGTGCTGGTAGAAGGCATTTGTAAGTGATTCAGCGGCTTGAGTACTGTTTTCCGCCGGCTCGGGGCCTTTAAAGGAGACCACACTAGTCTTTAGAAGTGTGAAGTCGGCTTTCGAGAAGTTCTTTACTGTGGTCTTTTTTATTTCAGGTGGGGGTGTGATGAGGACCTCCAGTGAGATTAGTTTGTGATCTGATCTCACCAGTGAGGGGTATACTTCGGGTGTTGAACATTGTGCTCCCATGTTCGTGATGATGAGATCAAGTATGTTTTCTCCTCTTGTGGGGATGGTGACTAGTTGTTCCATGGCATTTGAGTTTATGAATTCCAGGAACTTTTGGGCTAGGGTGTTTGGGCTTGAGTAGTGTTCCCAGTCTATATTAGGGTAATTGAAGTCACCTAGTATGATGGTGTTTGGTGATACATTTATCCCTCTAGTGTTTTCAGGAAGGCCATGTGAGGTTCCTGAGTTTGTGAGGTGGCCTGTAACATGCTACAATTTGCAGAGCAGTCTTGCCTATGGTTAATTGCACCTGGATGGTCTCCGATGCATCGTGCGTTGCCACCAGTCTTGAGGTGTGGGTGTCTTTGATGAATATGGATACCCCCTCCTTTCTTGGTATTGTCCGGATTTTGGGGCCGGAACGCATGATAAGAGGTAAAACCTGATAGTGCTGGGGTGCTCTCAGGAGCCTTGAACCAGGTTTCTGTCACTGCACAGACATCGATGTTCTCCATACTGAGAAGGGCCTCGAGTGCATGCATTTTGAGATTTAGACTTCTGGCATTGAGCAGCATTACCCTTAGTTTTCTTCCTTTTTTGTGTTCTAGGGTGGTAGGTTTAGAATTTGAGCCTTGCCTAAAAAGGCACCATGGGGGTGGCAAGAGCCTTTGCCAATATCCGAATCCCAGGGTGACAGGTGCAAGCCGTCCCTTGCGAAGCAGCGTGGCTTGTCCAGCATGTCAGCCCAGGCAGACAGACATTGGATCCCCTTTGAATGACACCAGAGTTTAAGCCAATTGTTAAAGCTGATCATCTTATCTCTGTATTGTGGCATCATTCTTGGTGAAGGTAGGATACTGCTCAAGGTCAGGGTCATACCTGCCTGGGCTACATAATCAGAGAGCTCCTCAATGTCTCTTTTCATGTAGTCCAAGGAGGTACGTCTCAGGTCATTTACACCAGCGTGGACAATGACTGAGTTGTATTTGTACCTGCTGTTGAGAGACCTGAGTGCTTGCGTTATGTGGCGGATTCTAGCGCCCGACAGGCAGCTTACTGTGACCTTCTCCTTACTCAGTCTGGTGAGCGGGACGTCAGTGTGTCTGACTATAGAGTCACCAATGACTAGTGTGTCTGGCATTGTGTTTGGCCTTAAGGGCTGTGACTGTTTGACACTCTGACTGTGAGGTCTATGTGTTGCAGGTGTTGTGTTCTGAGGTGGTGGTTGTTTGGGTGTCTGCTTTGGTGGCCTCTGCTGTTTTGGTAGATTTTTGATCAGAGCCGAGTATGTCTTTGTGTGTTTATGTGTATGATTTGAGGTTGTGATGGTACTATGTGAGACTGGGTCTATAGTGTGTGTGGTAACCTTCTCCTCCTGACTGGTCTTGCCAGTCCTATGTTGAGAGAGCTCAGCCTCCAGTTTGGCCGTATAGTTGCATCTCTCGCATGTATTTGTGTTGATGAGAGAAGGAAGCTGATTCAAGGGATCTCTGACTTTTCTGCCTCTTCTCCATGTCTACCAAGGGATTCAGTGCTCCCTCCACAATTTTTTAATGTTTGTCTTTTCAGCTTTTCCCGGTTAGGGGTCGCCACAGCAGAACTCCGGTCCACTAATGATTGGCAGTAGATTTTCACGAACGCCGAGGTGCCTGCTCAACGTTCAACCTTCAACAAAGGCACACCCATTTACGCATGTCTTTCGAATGCCCACCCAACCGTGGGGAGGACATGCAGACTCCACACAGAAGGCACTCCCTGCACTCCAGCCAAGAATCGAATGGGAGAACCTCTTGCTGTGAGGCAACAATGCTACCACTGCACCACTGCGGAGTGTTTTTTTTAATCATAAAAAAAAAAACAGTCTCAACAATCTGCTGGTAAGCAGATTTAACACCTCTGTGATGTGGAATGTCACACCTTGAAGCTTACACAAATTCTTGAATTCCAAATCATTTTCTGAGAAAAAAGAAATGTAAATATTTTGTGAAGAATACAAGCTAGTGAAATGGTACAGACAGCAGTGTTCAGTAAAGTTTTCTTCATTGTGATAATACTAGTGCATTTTCCCCAAAATTTAAAAAAATGTCATATCTTAGGAACTGTACAACCACGATACATATTGTCAACTTTTGTTAGACATGCATTTTCATATGACAGCAAAAAAATCCTTTTTGTGTATAAACTTATTGATATATTTACAGAAATACAAAGATTGCGTTTATTTGTATAATTAAAAATATAAATAGCCCTGAATATTTCTCATGATGTGCAAGTCGGTGCAAATGCCACTTTTCTTCAACATCATCAAAGGTTTCACTGGATGCCATACAATAAGTTGTAAGTCACTTGATTTTAGAAATATTAAGTGCATATGAAAACATTCTGCCTAGCCTCCATAGTTAGCAACTAGCCAGTCATACACCTTCATCTCTTACCTAGTGCACTCTGTACTAGATTTGAAAGATTGAGATCAATAGGAAGAAAACCAGCAGCTCTGAAATTAATGAATAAATGGAGAATTACAAAGCATCAATTACATTTGTGAAATATGGTGAAACGGGAAAGTCTGGAAATATTGTACTTTTTTTGACATTGTTAAACTTGTGGGGACTACAAAGCATATGCCTTACTTTATGTCATTAATGTTTGGAAGAACATTGTGGAGATGGAAGAGGAAGAAAAGAGGTAACTGTAAGACAATTTTTGTTCTTAAATAGTATTTTTGTAAAACATGACATATATCGCATGTTATTAAGAAAACATGTTTCAGTTATTTTTGTCTGTAATAGAGATACTAAAGTAAACCAGTCCCCCCTTTTTTCCTACTCCTTGTACATTTTGTTTTGTTTAAAAGTGTAGGCAGCACAATGTAAAATTAAAAGGAAGTCTGGAAAAAAATGAGCATGATAATAAGTAAAACTGATATGCTTTTTCTTACTTTTGCACAGGGAATGATTAGATTGAGGCCCTTGGCTTGATCTAATAAAAAGTGTTAAGGGGAAGCAAGCAAATAAAAGAAAACTGAATGTAATGAAAAGTGCAACATGACAGGAAGGCAACTGTGTATCTGGTTCTCATGCTTCTGTGGAGACAAGCTGACAAGGGCAATAAAAACAGAATACTTCTTTATTTCAGTGGCTAAGCGATCATGTTTTTGGAAAGCATTCAGGTCGTTTTCTACATATGGGAAAAAAATAACGATAAGACAGGAACAGACAGCACTTAGTGTAATTAGAAGCACAAGCTATACCATGCATCTTAGCATGGATAACCTTCATTATAAGTCAGTTCAAGCCTGTGAGTGTGGCTGTCAGTCTGGGGCAAATGCACCTATTAGTAGGGTTAAAGTTTATTACTTGAAGATTTACATAATTTTGTGTTTTTGTATTACATTTTTTTATTATTTCTCTTTGATGTTTTTTATTTAAACAAAAAGTCTTGTAAAATGTGACATAGGTTCAAATGGAGATCACAAGAAACTGTATAAAAGATCATCCTGCCAAACATCATGATGGTTATTCAGCAGAATATCTGAGACATAGGAAAAGAGGAGTACTCATTAATTGTGTGAGGAGATCCAATAGTGATAGAAGAGGGGGAAAAAGGTGGTGATTGCACATCTGTAGTAGTAAGGGGCTACTGGCAAGGGAAGAGAATTGTGCTGGCATGTATTTATATTCCACCTAAAACTGCCACAGTGGAGCTTAAGAAAATTCTGGGAGAAATAATCAGTTTTCAGCAGGGAATATTGCTTATAGGTGGGGACTAGAATTTGATTTGCAACAGTGAGGATATATCTAGGGGGTCTTAAAAGGGAAAATATAACAAATGAGAATAGATTTTTGAAGAAATTTATGAAAATATTTTCTATAGAAGAGAAAGAGAATTTACATTTTAATCCTGTGCTAGTCTAAACAGAAATTATATTTCACAGGGAATGTGCATTTAATTGAAACTTTTGATATTCATCCAATAACTATTTCAGAGCATGCACCAGTAATAACTAAAATAAAAATGCAGGGTAATGAAATAAAAATGAGACACTGGCATTTACCCACCTATTTGTTATATAATAAGGAATTTAAAGAATGGCAGAGGAAGTTATTAGGGAAGATAGAAAATTCTTCAGAAAATATAACTAGGAAGCTGGATAAAATTAAAGTGGAGTTTAATAACTGGGTGGAAACAAAAGAAAGAGAGATATAGTTAAGAAGTAACAAGAAATATTTAGTGGGACTAACAAATGTTAAAATATTAAAGAATGGGGCAATCTCACAGAACAAGAAGAGGTGCTATTGCAGAGTGCTAAAGAAAAAATAAGGGATTACCTTGCTAAAATTCATGAGTTTAGAAAGCAATTGTTTTTTTGATAACTCCAGAGCAAAAAGGCTTTTAACACAACATCTCTGGCAACAGAAGTTGAAAAGCGTTGTTGTCAAGTTTAGGGAGCTTATAGTAAGGAAAATAACCAGAGATTCTGTAGAGATATTAGAAATATTTCAAAAAATCTATGATAATCTGTATAAAGCAGAGAAATGTGGAAATCAAGAAAATGTATAAATGGAAATGTTTATGGAAAAACTAAATATGCCAAGGTTAGAGGTAGATGAGGGTCAATTACTAACAGTCAAGATAGGAGATGAGATAAAAGTGGTGATGTATAACCCATCTACAGGAAAGTTTCCAGGAATAGGTAGTATTCCTGTGGACGTTTAGAAGCTAGGAGGGAAGAAAGTGATAAAGATCTGGAAGGTTTTAACAATATTTTCAAAGGAGGAGAAGCACCAACATCCTGGAAGAAAACTGTGATGGCTATATTGCCTAAGTATGGCAAAAACCCATCAGATTCAGCTTCATATAGGCCCATTTCCATTCTAAACCATGATTATAAAGTGTTTGTCTATAATGGGTAAAAGAATGGCAACGGTGATGCCAAAACTGATGGATATGGATCAGTGTGGTTTTGTGGAGGGGAGACAGACATTTGACAACATTAATAGGACAATGGTGATCCAGAAAGCAGCAGGATGTAGGAAAATACCACTAATGTTGGTGGGCCTTGATGCACAGAAAACATTCGACAGAGTAAGCTGGGATTTTATGAACAGGGCAATGTAAGTATTTGCATTCCCTGATAAAATGATGTTGGTTAGGAGGATATCTGAGAGATTAGAAGGGAAAATTAAAAAGGGGAGGGTCCTCTCTGGTAAGTTCTGTTTGAACTGAAGAACCAGGCAATGGTGTCCTCTTTTCCCTTTGTTATTTGTATTATATTTATAACCACTGGCAAAGAAAATAAGGAACTCAGAATTTCAAGGATGTAACTGGTAAGGTAATCAAGAAAAGTTGGCTTTGTTTGCAGATGATAGTATTTTGTACCTGATAAAACCAGAAAATTCTATTTTTGTCTTGTGGAACATTCTGAGACAGTTTCAGGTCATTTTGGGATACAAAATTAATGAAGATAAAAATGAAGGCAATAGTGTAAACTATGTCCCCGCACACAAACTGGTTCAGCAATACCCACATTTATGGGGTCATGATAAAATGTAGTACTTAGGAGTATAGGCTAAAAAGGATTTTCTTGTGGCAGCAAAGGATATATGGGAAGAGAATAAACAAAAGATAATGCACAAACTGAGAAATTGGGAGCTATGTTTTATGGATATGAATAGCAAGATACAAGCAGTGAAAATGTTTTTAGTCTCTTTAGTCATACACAAGTCTGGCATATTTTTATCAAGCAGAGGAGAAGTTGTAGATAGCAATTTAATAAAGAGATGAATGATTTTATCTGGTTGGGGAAGAGGGCAAGAGCCAAGTGGGATAAGATGATCCTTCCAATAAAACAAGGTGGTTTAGGATTACCTGATTTGAAGGGGTATTACAGAGCTACACAGTTAAGGCTCCTGTATATAGTACAGGCAGAAAGCTATAATTCAAAGTTTAAAGGGATTGCTATGAAATGTGGGGGGAGGGGGGCTCAAGAAACAAGGAGAGACTGGAATTTTTGGATGCAGATCCTTAAGGAGAATAGTAATCATAGAGAATATTATATTCATAAAGTAGCAGAAAGTATTCTAAGAACTAAGCCAATACGGGAATGGATAAAGGAAATCTGCAATTGGTATGACTGGAATTAGGGATACAGATAATAGTCAAGTGGGTCTGGAATTTATTGGAGAAAACTGTCCAAGGAACCAAAGTACTGGGAGCAAATAACTCGAGAGAGAAAGGTAACAGAATGGGACGATACCAAGAACTTATTTAGACTGCAAGTTAGAGATTGCCTTCCCTATCAAGGACTGATATCAGAGTATAGGCAAAGAGAAAGAAATAGGGGGTTCCTAAATCAAAGACTACCACTGGTAGAGTTTTTAGAGAATCTAGAACAGTAGTTGTCATTAAGAAGGAATAATTGGTAGAGCATATAAAATATTGCATGATAACTATAAAAATCAATCAGATGAGGTTAGAAAGGACTGGGAAGAGAGAATGGATAAGCAATTCACAAAAAAAGCAATGGAAGATATATGTATGTCTCCCAAATATACAACAGAATCTAGAAGATTGAGGATCTCTCTGCTTGGAAGTGTTTACATGGGTATTTTTATACCACAAGTAGACTCCAAAGAATTTTTCCTCAGGTAGATAGCAAATGTTGGGGGTGTGATGGGGAAGAAGGATGTAACTAGGAACATAGTTTCTAGGAGTGTAATAAGTTGGCAGACTTTAAAGATTCCTGCAGACTGCTCTGTCAGAGATACTGGGTGAGAAAATTGGTGTAACTAAGAAAATGACTTTTTTGAGGTATGATACAGCATTAGAATTAGCGGTGGTGTGGGTGGGTGGCCATTGCCTAGCACAGTGCAAGAGGTTCTCGTTGGTTCTTCGGGGTGCGGCTGGTGCAGAGCTCCTGTCGTCCCTGTGGTCCTCAGTGGGTGGGTTTCCTCCTCCCTCTGCTCCTTCCCCCTCCAACAAGACATGCTGCAGGTGGATGGATTGGACACTTGGCCCCTGTAGGTGTGTGTGGTGTGTGCCTTCTTCTGAAGAAGGTTGGGGGGCTGGCAACTCAACACTGTAAAAAACAACTGCATTCAATGTGCGGGAAAGGTGATCCGCTGTGCGACCCTTTAAAAAAAAAAAGCCGAAAGAAGAAGAAGAAGAAGAAGAAGATACAGCATTAGAATTGCTTAGACATACTAAGGCCTTGCTGAGTCTAATTATGATGGCTGCCAAAAAAGCAATTACTAGAAAATGGAAATCAAAGTCTAAACCAACTTTACTAGAAGTAGCGATGATAGTAAAAGAGATAAGACAACTAGAATTGGGATTTTAGAAAAGTATAGGAGTAAATTACACAGGAAAACATGGGAATTGTGGGATCAATACATACAGAGGAGGAACATGGTTTAAAAGAAGGCAGGATTTGAATGAGCTCTATAATGGTTGACTGACAATGACTGGATTTATTATAAGTGATGTATAATGTTCGAAGCTACAGTTGCATCTGCATAGTGTGTTGTTGTTGTTGTGTCTTTTGGCTTTTCCCAGTTAGGGGTTGCCACAGTGGAACTCCGGTCCACTAATAATTGGTAGTTGATTTTTACGTGCCGAGTTACCAGCCCTGATGCACAACCTTCAACGAAGGTACGCCCATTCACGCATGTCTCCACATAGAAGACGCTCAAGCTGAGAATCGAACCAGACAGCGTCTTATTGTGAGGTGACAATGCTACCGCAGCACCACCACCGCGGGTTTGCATCTGTATAGTGTGTAATGTATAATATTTGCAACTGAGATTGTGTAGGTATGTTTTATTTTAATTTATATAAATGTAAGAATGCCTATGTCATATGTGATAATTTAATAAAGATGTTTCTTGTTTAAAAAAAAAGGAATGATAAAGGTGTCTGGGAAGCTAGATCAAAAACTTTGCTTGGTGGGGTATTCAGTGTTAAGCCCATTCTTGTGTGTATGGTGTATTCTCATACCTAGGACAACATATTTCCTACATGCTGTTGAAGCCAGGTTGCAGTTAGTGAATTGTTCATTTGTTCATATTGTGTGCCTTTTTATACTTTGATCTATTTAGTACCTCTGGTGTAACTAGAAACACCACAACCCAGGTGGCTATCAGATTTTATAGATATATATATATATATATATATATATATATATATATATATATATATATATATATATATGGGATCTAGACACATGCTCGACTAGCATATGTCCGAATCACAAAACATCAAACACACATGCACGAAAGTGCTTAACATCGACAAGCACTTCCGTGTATGTGTGCCTGTTTTGTAGATCAGACTACAGTGCAGGTAAGGGAAAATTCTCTTTTCCCCACTGTAGTGCGATCTTGGAGTAAGAATAATAAAGTGTGGGGGGTGCAGAAACGTAGATTTTTTTTTAAACTACAAACACACGGAAGCGCTTTTCGATGTTAAAGTGCTGTAATGTATGTGTGTTCGATATTTTGTGATTTGGACATATGGTAGTCGAGCATGTGTTCTAGAACTATATATATATATATATATATATATATATATATATATATATATAAATTTTTAAGGACATTAGAGCTGATCCTAGGATACTAGCCCCTGTCCACCATACTCCACAATGGTAAACAGTGTGTGGATACTGTGACTGGAATTATTTAGCATGCAAATAAGTTTAGTTACCAAATATATGTGTACCCTTGCATCTTCAGACACAGTATAGAGGGGTATAAATTGCACAGCAGTTATTTTATCATTTACTTGGAATAATTATGAAATGGGCAGAAATTAACTCTGAAGAATAGTTTAAGATGTTATTGCCACAATTAGCTAAGGAGTGTAAACCTATGAGACTTTGGTGTGCTAGTATATCCATAGAGGACATGATAGCAGCCCTGTGAGCACCTGGAACACAAACTACTAATCTGGGGCCAGACAGCCAGATGCCATGTGCACAAAAATGACAGGCCATCCTATCCACATATGACCTTAAGATCCAGATAGAATTAAAGAGACTTGAGCTAGAGACAAAATGTCTTCTAGAGCTTGAGGCAGTTAAAACAATGAACCAATCTGAGGTGCAAATAGAGTGAAAACAAACTGAAGAAAGAAAAGAAACACTAGTATGAAATAGTAAGTCCTTCAACTACTGGAGAGGAAAAATGCTGAATCATAGATAGCAAGGTCAGTGCCAAATTATTTCTACATTATAAAGAAAGAGATAACATTGATAATTTCATTTGGGCATGTGAAAGGGTGTATAATCAATGCCAAACTGACTGGGAGAAATGGATGTGGTTGTAACTATTCTACTTATGGGTAAGGCAATGCATGCTGTCTCAAATTTCACTGATATGGATTATTTAAATCATGATTAAATTTAACAATATTAATTTGAATGTTTTAAGCTATTGAAGCTTAAAGCTAAAGAAGAAAGGCAGATGAGTGATTGTACTGCAGTAAAAAGCATATGCTTTTATAGGTGAGTGAGTGGATGCCAAGTTACTACATTTAAAAGACTAGATGACCTTTTGGTGAAAGAGCGAGCACTCATTACTCAGCCTGAGGACATGCGACAGGTTCCATAGGCAAAAAATGAAGCCATCAATTTTAGTATATGCCTGTGTCTTGGAGTCAAACACTTTCAGTGCAATTAAACAGGGTATGCATGGTACCAATGCCCACTGAGACAGGATGAGGAAGAAAAGTCAGAAGAGACAGCTAATGAGACAGGATGAGGAAGAAAAGTCAGAAGAGACAGCTAACAGCGGTAACACTACAACAATGGTTGATTATCTGGAGCCAACTACTGTATCAAACTACCACAAGGGACTGTACACTATCCTGCTTGAAGAGAGAAAGACCACACCACTGCCAAGAAGGATAACACATCAACTGTAACTATTGTTAAGCCAGCAATGGTTAAAAAGGAGCAATATCTTCCAGGGTAGTTCACTTCAGTTAGGGTCTTAGGAGAGAAATCTTTCCAGGTGCCATTGTTCAGAAATTACTTGGATTGGTAAGGGGGATGAGTTAACAAGCAGATAGTGTTGATAGCACAGTGGATGTTTTAATAGGAAATTATTTTGATCATACAGTACTCCATATACATGTGGTTACATGCAGGCAAGCATAGAGGTAGGCACATAGATGAGGTAGCATGGGGAGACCCAGCCAGTGTCCATCCCTCCAACCAATTCTGGTGATGTGGCTATTTGGTGGGCTAGTTAGTATCGGGGAGCCTGAATCTGAGACAGTACTGACAAAAGGTACTGGATGTCAAGGTACTACATTTGAAAGGCTAGATGACCTTTTGATGAGAGAGCAAGCACTTATTACTCAGCCTGAGGATATGTGACAGGTTCCATAGGCAAAAAGGGAAGCCATTAGTTTTAGTATATGCCTGGGTCTTGAGGTCAAATGATTTCAGTGCAAATAAAAGAGTATACATGGACCCAGAGCTCAATGAGAAAAGATTCAAAAGACACTCAGAAAAGCATAGTCAGAGAGAGTGCCATTGTGTCTGTAACAAGGGGATAGTTCAAGGTGAGAGATGGGTGGTAGCAGTAAGTCTGAATTTGAGGCACCAGTGTCAGAACATACCAGACTTTCTTTGGAGGTGACCTGGGGTGGGTCACAAAGAAGATTTGAAACAGGCTCAGTTTTCAGACTCTACTTTACAGAACTGAAGGAGTTAGCCAACAAGTCTCCTTATCCTGAATGGTGTGGAGAGACTGTTAGCTGTGACAAAAAGTTATTGTACAAAGAATGGACTTCTGAAGGAGGGCTACAAGGAGAAGTGATAAAACAGCTGATAGTTCCACCTATCAGTAAGCATTTCTGGCCATTGGCCACATTATTCCGTTTTTCATGTTAAATGGGCATAAAACGTGCAAAAAGTAGGTTGATGCAGAATGTATATTGACAAAGTATCACAAAAAGTGATAGGATATGTTAGTATGAAATATTAAAATATAAGTTTTAAAATTAATTTGTATATTTTAGACACAGTTTCTGAGCAAGCTAGGCCAGAAAACTTGTTTGATCTTCTGTAAGATATGGTATCATAGCTGTGTGTTTGTAGGCTTGGATAAGAAGACACTGGTCTTCTTTATCTGTTATTACAAAACATTGTTAACTAGGAGAAAATAGTTGAACTTTGTATGTGAATGTTGAAGTATGAGCAAGAAAAAAAGACACTATCAGTAGACCAAAGTCAGAGTGCCATTGTGTTTTTAACACTGGATATAAAAAAAAAGCTGTGCAACTACATGCGAAATCATGAGAAATTTGTTCAGTTATGAGAACACTTCAAAATGTAACTGTCTGAGCTGGCAATAGATGATTGCATTATTTTTCTGTCAGTTTAGAGTGTGTGTGTGAATTATGATTGGAAATAATATTCTAGGGGGTGCGACCTAATCTGGCCAGTACATTCCTTCATGTGTTTAAGTTAGTCTTTGTAGTCTGCCATTTTAGATTCACATTCTGAATATTCTCAGGAGCTGTCAGTGCTATTCTGGAAAACAGTTTTTTGCATTGACATGGTTTGTGGCTCTGTGAACTACTTGTTAGAAATGCAGTTATTAAACATTTAACAGGATACTGAAAGAAGTAAGCAGTGCCAGAAAGTTGGCAAGGATGAGGGAAAGCTAAAGATTCTTTGATACCTTTGCTTACTATTGAAGATCCATTTCACAGGTAACTGAAAATTGTGGGACTGCTTATAACCCAAGTTTCACAGGTAAGAGGTATAGCCTGGAGATCTTGGACTGAACTTCTAGATCCAGTTTAGCAGTTGGTATAGACAGTTAAGGCTGTGAGCTATAGTTCATGTGGTAAAGGGTTTGATTCCCTCATCCGGTAAAGGGTTTGATTCCCTCATCCTTCGTTTGTCTCCTTTGTGACCTTGAGCAAGTCATTTTTATGTACTTTATTTTGTCTTTGACTAGGTTTAGTTAAAAAAAAATTCAGCATAGACCCAGGGAGAAAAGATACAATGCATTAGACACATTTTTAAAAAGACATTTATAATAACATAACCCGACGGTGCTTGAGGGCAACTAGAAATTTGAGATAGGCTCCTTAATGGTCCACTAGACTGCAAGTTTAGTAATTATCTATGAACCTATGATACCCTTAGGTGGTGACTGTTCTCTGTTGAGGCAGTGAAGTTGGAAAATGCTCTGTTAAAAATTTTCAGCAGAGTAGGTTTCACGGAAGACATGTAAACATAAGTTTTGATTTCATGTTAGCCCTGCTGGCCTGTTTTTGGAATAAAGCCTTTAAATACTACCCCCAACCATCCAGAGATCAGTATTCTGGTGGAAAGGGTTTAACTCAACACTTTTCACTATATTAAGAGAATTCACAAGCCAGGTGATGCTGAGCTGGGACAGGCACCTGTCCCATCTTTTCTTTGCAAAATGAGAGATGCCCCAGGAATCCATAGGGTTTTCAGACTTTGAGTTACTTATAGAGTGACAGGATGAGAGGGGGCCCTGGATTTAATTCATAATGAGCGGGAAAGTGACTGCCATTCCCATAGAGAAACTGTTGTGCAGTATATCCTAAACTTCAAGACCAGTCAGGGAGCTCACAGGGGTGGCACAAGAACACCTAAGACAAGCAGGACATTAGCAAAAGGTGTACTATGACTTGGCAGACAGGGCCAGATAGTATTTCTTTGGGCAGAAAGTGATGGTGCTTACTCTTGTTCAGCACAATAAACCACTGGCTGCATGGGAGTGTCCTGAGACGGTAACCATATGAAATGTCAGGACCTACTTTAATAAGTCCTGTAGTGCCAAGACTGAATGGCAAAAAAGAGACTTACATACATTAAGTCCAAGATGCCAATAACTCAAAATATTCTCTCTTCTCCAAGGTATGGCAATTAGTATATATCTATATTCATAGCTGTATATATATATATATATATATATATATATATATATATATATATGGATTCACTTCATAACACTGACACTTCAAAATACTGAAAATGACAAAACTTCATAATACTGAAGACCAAAATACTGAAAGCTTAAAATACTGAATACTCAAAATACTGAAACTCAAAATACTGAAAACACATAGTATGCGTAAACAACATAAATCATAACAATTTCTACCAAATATATGCACTATGCGCAATCTTGGAGTTGATATATTTAATTAGCAGGGGGTGTGGGGGGCGTAGCCCCCCACATGGAGGGTGCAGGGGGGCTTGCCCCCCTGCATATATTTGGTAGAAATTGTTATGATTTATGTTGTTTAAGCTGAGTTTATGCATAATATGTGTTTTCAGTATTTTGAGTATTCAGTATTTTGAGCTTTCAGTATTTTGGTTTCAGTATTTTGAGTTTCAGTATTTTGATATTTCAATGTTATGAAGTGAATCCATATATATATATATATATATATATATATATATATATATATATATATATATATATATATATAAGCTTGCTGTGTGGGGGTTGTCCCTCAAACCAGGGGTGCAGGGGGGCTTGGCCCTGCAAAAAAAAAAGTTTAAAGGAGAAGAGCAATGTTCAATATTTGTTTTTCTCCAGCATTTTCACTGGGGGAGGGGGAATTAGCATGAGAGCACTTGGCATTCACTAGGGAACTGCCCAAGAAAGGTAAGTGATGTTAAGTACATAGTAGAGTTACTAGGCATGGGGCAGAAACACAAACTCTATTACGTTAACATGAGGAAGACCCACAGTGATAGAGAGACATTGGTACTTGGTATATGCAGTGAGCTATAAGAGGAAGCTGAGGTCATCTTGTGGTAGACCTTCTCAGTGAGGCTTGGTCCAGCACCTCAGTGGATGAGATAGGTAACTTGCAGCAAATGTCTTCTACCAAGCATCAGGATGTCTAGGTAGTAGTGCTGAAGATTGAGAGCATGGATACTGGAAAGCTAGGGTACACCCACCTGGTGGAATACCATGTTGACACAGGACCACTACATCCTATCAGGCAGGCTCCTTTTTGGGTGTCTGAGTGAGTTAAGCAGATGCTGAGAGATGAACTGCAAATGATGTTGGATCTTGGGGGTAATTCAGGATTCTAACAGTCTCTGTTCAGTTCAGAATATGAGAAACTAAATAGGGAGACAGAATTAGATGGTTACTCTTGTGCCCAATAAGGATGAAGCCATAGAACAGTGGGGTGAGGCTGTGTTTCTAACTACTATTGACCTGACCACAGGACTGGCAGGTACGCTTGACACCTTTAATAAAGGAGAGGTCAGCTTTTTTAAGTCTTTTGGATTATATGAGATCACCAAGATGCACTTTGGGATAAAGAATGCCTCACCAACCTTCCACTGGATGCTAAATCGCATCCTATCAGAGCACAAGACAATGCTGTAGCTCACCTAGATGATATTGCAATCAAATTCAATCCTGGCAAGACAATGTCCAACATGTTAGGGAGGTGTTGGACAGACTAAAAAGAGTTGGTTTAGCTATTAGGGCCAACTAGTGTCAGATGAGAATGACAGAATTTTCTTATCTGGGTCATACAATAGGTAATATTAAGATTTAGCAACAACCCATCAAGTTGGAGGCTCTTCTGGAATGACCTAACTCTGTTATAAAAAGCAGGTGAGGATATTCCTCAAGACAGCTCATTACTATAGGACATCTGGCATGTACTAAAGTATGACAGCCACTCCTTTACAGACCTAACCAGAAGGAATGACCAGATAAGATTGGACTCCAGCTTATATGCAGGCATTCCAAAGACTTAGACACATTGAGTAATTCTCTGTATTAGCCAGTCATGCCTTTAATCAGCAATTTATTATGCAGGTAAATACTTCAAATTATTTATTTATTATTTATTTTATTTATTTTTTTTTTTTGTCCAACTGGATACATAGTCTGATTTTCAGTGGAGGCCGAGGAAAAAAAAAGCTCTAACTACTACTTAAAAACAAAATATAAACAAAAAAATACTTATAAAATTATAAATAAAATATAAAAATATAAGAATAAAATAATAAAATATTTTAGGGTATATTAGAAATTGATTTTGAAATTGCCAAAGTGACAGGGCCAAACAATAAAAAAAAAAAAAAAAGGTTAAGGTAGGTTATTTCAAAGACATCAGTATTTAGGTTAAGAAATATAAATGAAATAAGAAGGATAGAGAGATAGATTAAAAAGAGGGAAAGTTAAGTAAGCTGGAGAAATGAATAGATTTCTGCAGCATTGTTTGATTTAGAAGTTTTTTTTGAGTTTTGTTTTGAGAACGGAGATGGGTGGATAGAGTGTATAGGGTGTTAGTGGTGTAGAGATGTGTGGTGTGTGTTTTGTGTTTCAGAAGTGTGTTATGTGAGGTGTGTTGTAGTTGTATTGTATTGTATGAGGTGGGTCAGTAAACCTAGTTCAAAAAATGGAAATTTTTCAAAGTGAGTTTTATATTATATGGAGCACTATGTGGCATGTTGTTGTATTGTTGTTGTATGTTTCTTAAGTGTAGGTTTTTGAAGGGTATAGAATAGAGAGATATAATATAGAGATTAAGTGGGTGGGTTCTATGATAGTTCTAGTAGTTCTAGCTAAGATGATAAAGAAAGATTTGATGATATAGATGAGAGATTTTTGTTTAGTTGATTTTTGTTGATAGTGATATGAAAAGTCAAATTTTAGTTGGTTAGTAATAGTAAGTAATAGTTAATTAGTTTGTTTTTTGTTGTGAGCAATGTGTGTGATGTGAGTGTGAAGTGTGAAGTCAATAGGGAGGTGAGTGGGTGGGTGAGTGGAAAGTTTGGTGGTTTTTGGTTTTTGGGTAGGAGAGGAGGTTGGTTGGGGAACCATTGTTCGATGGTGGTGTGGGGTGTTTGGTGTGTGTTGTGTTAGCAGTCTGTGTTTTTGGTGCAGCAAGTGATGTCATGTGCATCAGCATATTGAAATATTACATATAGATAGGTAGCTAGATGCAGATCATTTATAAAATGGAAAATAGAAGAAAGGAGAGGGGGGGATCTTGAGGGACTCCTATGGAGGTGGGGAGAAGATCAGAGAGATGGTTATCCCAGAGGACTGCCTGTTTGCGATTTTCAAGATAGGATGAAAACCAACTCAAGGCCTTGTTGTCAAGAGAGAGGGACGGATGCTATATCTAATGAGGCCTTATAGGGAGAACAGTATCCCATAGTGTACACACTTCAACTAAAGGAGAAATACTATGCAGATGTAGAAAAGGAAGGTATGGGCATTGTCTAAGCTGTACAAAAGCTTCAACTTCACCTGTGAGGCAGAAATTTCACCATGATTACAGACCACAACTCTTTGGTTACAGAGGACAGGGAGTTAAAATGAAAAGCTTCTTAGATGGACTATAGCATTTGAGTCCTATAACATGCCTCCAGTATCTGAGTCGTATGCTTAATAACAATATAGATAGTCTGTCATGAAAGAGAGCAAGCTAGTGTACCAAAAGGGTGCAGTCTCAACTCAAGCATTATATTTTGAGGACGTCTCCAAAAAATATGTTTAAGATCTTGCTGGGACAGAAAATGTTACATATGTGTATTAATTTGCCACTGTTTTTCAAGTCAGGCTGTAACATATCTGTGAGCTTCAATTAAGTATTCTAAAACCTAAAGCGGGTAAACAAACATGGTTTACTAAATGTAAAGCATGTTTTCAGTAATGTGAAAAGTTGTCAGAAATGGCAGCCTTTTTTCTATGCGATGCATTAACAGTATATGAAGTTGGTACCTGCGTTCTGTTGGGAAATTCAGCAGTTATGCATAAGATATGGGATGGATAGCAGACATGTGAAACAGGAGCTGTAATTGTTTTGCCCTGTGATTACGTGGTCTATGACTATTCCAAGGCTTTTGAAAGCTAAAAGTTATAAAACTGCAATTAGAAAATTCTGTATGGAGATAACCAGCCAACAGCAGGAAAACAAACTCATTATCAGGTAAATGTGAAACTTTGCTCAAATGCATCTGTGGTTTTTGTATGGGAGAGGCATTATGCCATTTAGCTGAATGGAGAAGACAGGGAGAGCACAGCACTGTTACTTGTGGTATCTAGACCTCTGCATTTGATTTCTGCACTTATGTAGGCTGTGATGACTTCTGGAAATTCAGCCATTGTAACTTATAGGTCATAAATTATTTTAGTTGAGTGATAGCTAGAAGAATGGGTAGTTCTCGAGTGATGTTTTTCTGTTTTATGATCTATGTGTTCAGAGAGATTATTTTCTGTTTTCCCTGATTAAGTTTATATTTCTCAACATACTTAACTGGTAACTACATTACTTCACTCTGTCTTAAGTAAAATACTTTTATTTATTTGCTTTTAAAATGCGTGTGGCTTATCTGCTTATTTACTTATTACCTGATAAAAGGATATTTATTGTTAAGTGATGACAAGCTACTGGCATCCGCCTCTAACAACCCAAACTGCTTCACTACACACTACCATTTATTTTTATAGTTATATACCTCATTCTCAATAATTATTTTATTCTATTTTATTTTACCATTTATTAACTTGGTCAGTACACTGGCCCAATGACCTTTTTCAGGCAAGACTCTGGCCATGAGACACAGTAAAGAAGAATAAATCAGTCAAAGAAATACAGTTTACAAGAATACATACTTATAAAAGCATTATTAGGAAGTTTAATAAAGCAAAAGGTAGAACAGTAGTATACGCAAGGCATAATTCCAAAGACATGCATCTGGAGCGTTTCTCCCCGGGCCTCCGCTGAAAACAGGCTCTGTGGAACCTAGTCGGACATTACCGGTCAACAAATGTTAAATAAATAAATAAATAAATAAATAATACCATTATTTGTAACAGAAATTGTAAGATGGTTGATAAAGTATGCTATGTACCTCCAATATGTAAATGATTAATAACATTCACATACATATGCACAATGATCATTATGTAGCTTTCCATTCATAGGTCATTTTTATAGCAAATGGTTAGAAGGACATATCTGAGCTCATAGACTTTGTAATAACCTGGTTTATCAAAGCATTTGAGTTATTTGCTTTTTTAGGTGTTATTTGTAGTACTGTACTATCTCTAATTTTCTCAGGTGGATTCTGTTTGGTGAATGCTAATTGAGTGAGAGCTTTAATAAATTAGAGTTTGTATACAGCTAGTGGAATTCCTGAGATCATAACAAATTGTTTTTAAGTGCAGTAACTTTGGTGTTTGCTTGTGTGGCTTCTGTTGTGAAAAGATATGACATTTTATATGTTGTTTTTAATTGGGTAGAACTGCATGTTGTAGAAAAGATATGGTATCATATGGCTACACTACTACTTGGTGAAGTAGAAATCCTTAAGCCTCAACTCCTCAACACTCATTTCAAACAATATCAACATCTCAATGGAAAAGCATTGTTGGGTAATTGCGTGGCCATTAAATGCCATTTCCTGGTGTTTGCCTTATTTCCCCCTTATAGTGTAAACATTGTGTTGACTATATTTGTTAGGGGTTGTGGGGGCATAGCCCCACATCTGGGGATGTAGGAGGCTTGCCTCCTGCACAGAACACTGAAAACAATGTTTTGGGGAAGTTTCTTCTGAGATTGGGGATTTGGTTACATTGACAAATTGCCATTTATCCACTTTTAGCAGAATCTTCTCATCTAAACTCACTCAGGCCAAGATATTTTTACTGAGTTATCATAGGAAGTGTTTGCCCAGAAAAGTATGATACTGAGGTTGGTGTGGAATTGGCAAGTCTTTGTTTGGTATTTAAGAGCATGGCAGCTGATTTATGAGTGCTCACAAACAGCTTACATCTTTTGTAGTCAATTTCACAACAGTGTTTGTTTATTTATAGACATTTGATTACTGGGAAAGTCTGACTGGGTAGAAGCACATTTTCAGAGGAGGCCTGGGGAAGAAAAGCTTAAAAGTATTACAAAACATTTTAAGAACAATAATTTTGCAGTCTTCAAAAATAATGCAAAAAACATCTACAGTTTAAATAATTATGTCAAATTAAAAACAACAAAAACCATAAGTTCAACCATGAGTCAACTGAAGACAGGAGAGCTGCTTCACAAACTGCTCGTTTATTGAAAATAAAGTGCTTTCATCTTGTGAAAAGGACTTCTTTTCTTATACCAAATTAGACATAAAACATTAGTTAAGAATGGCTGCAAGTTATATAAAGATTTAATATATGGAGAACTTTTAAGTAGTTTATATTTATTTTATTTAACATTTGTTTGCTGGGAAAGTCCGACTTGAAACGAAGCAAATTTTCAGCGAAGGCCTAGATAGAAATGCTCCAGGTGCATGCCTTTGTAATGCAGGAGGAAAGCAGAGTACCCAGAGAAAACACACACAACACACAGGGGGGACACATTCAGATTCCACACAAAAGGCAGTCCAGCCGAGAATCGTACTGGAGAACCTCTTGCTATGAGGGGACAATGCAGCGCCACTGCGCCATCTGAAATTTAGAAATTATATGTAAATTAGTATAATGCAAACAGGAATTGCAATATTGAAGTGAGAGAAAAGCAAGCTTATGGCATATTTAGAAAGAAAGCCAGATGCTTTAATGCATAGAAACACATCAGGAATGATAGCAACATCTTAAAATACAAACAAGTTAACAGACAGACATTACATACATGCTTACATCTCAACAGCAAACTACAAAATGGCAGTCTAGCTTGAACATGCTCAGTATTTATACACTTGTGCAAGCCCTTGGATAGCTTCTTAAAGGTACATACACACATATTGATCTACATCCTCCCTCTTAAAAAGATCACCCTTTGTAAAACAATATTAGAGATAGACATGCATTATTATAGACATTAGAAACAAACCACAATGTTCATGTCCAAGTTGCTTCATATCTGTTACAGGGTAGAGATGCGACCATATCTCATATCATAATAGTTTGGACTAAATTTAGCAACAGGGACAGTCTGTGGTGCACAACTCATATCAGAAACTTCTGGATTCATCACAGGAATGGGAATGTCCCCTGGAACATCCTCAGGAATTGGAACATCGGACAACTCACTCTGAGATAAACAGTCTTTCTCACAGGCTATGTGCTGTGGTACAGGCTTGGACACCAGTCTCAAATGTTTCCAATTCCACCTAAAGATTGCTCCTTCTGATTCCACAATGTACAGTCTCGGGTCTGGACCAATATTCTTCACGACACCAGTCTGATCATAACCTTTGGACATCTGCATCCTTACCACTTCTCCTTCTTGTAATGGATTGAGAGGTTTGCTGTTCTTATCATAATAGGGCTTCTGAGTTAGGTGCTTCTTCAACAGATTGGCTTTCATTAACCTGTTGTTCCTGACACCTGGAACCAACAATTGACTAGTGATTGGTAATGTGGTTCTGGTTTATCTCAATAGAAGTCTCTGAGAAGGTGAACCAAAATTTTTATCACGAGGAACATTTCTGAGATTCAAGAGATTCAGGAACATATCACTATTATCTTATTTTGACTTCTCTAGTAACTGCTTTGCACTTTCAACTTCACGTTCTGACAAACCATTTGACTGCGGGTACTCAGGGCTACTTGTGATATGAGTAAAGTCCCATTATTCTGCAAATCTTTTGAACTTTTGGCTTATAAACTGCATGCCATTGTCAGATATAACTTTGTGTGGACTACCATGAAGAGCAAAATGATGTTTTATTTTAGTAAGGACAATAATGGATGCTAGGTTAGGAAGGAAGTCAATCTCGAACAAATTGGAATAAGAGTCTATTAACACCAAATAATGTTGACCATTCCACTCAAAGATATCAGAGGCTACTGTCGATCAAGGTATTTATGGAATCTGGTTAAGCTGAAGTGGTTCCTTCTGCTGATGTGGCTTTGTAGTATTACACACTAAACAAGATGAAAGTGCTCTCTCAATGGCTTGTGACACAGAAGGCCAAAATACTAGTCCTCTCACCCTTTTGGTAGATTAGGTTCCTGGGTGACCACGATGCAAGATAGTAATGTACTCTTGTTGCAAGGACTTTGGAACAATTACTTTCTGACCTTTCATAATGATACCATTGTCAAACAAAATCTCATCTCTGTATGGAAAATAAGTTTGCTCTTCTTAAGGTAAACTAGATTGCTTTGATGACCATCCTTGGTTGATAAAGTGGTTGAGCCTCTGTAAAACTGGATGTGTGACCTCTCAGCTCATCAAGACGTGGAAGAAACGTTTCTCACTTCCATGACTTCAAAATCAAGGTTCTCATTCTTATGCTATTCTGTGATGTTTCTGGGTAATCTGGATAATGTATCAGCAAGGTAAAGATGTTTGCCTTTCTTGTAGACAAGATTGAAATTATACTTTTTCAATCTCAGCATCATACGTTGCAGTCAGGCTGGAGCTGAATGCTTAGGTTTTCTCAATATAGTGACTAATGGTTGTTGTTCCATTTCAATCTGGATAGGTCTACCATAAACATAATCATGGAACTTCAAACATGCAAACACAATTGACAAAAGTTATTTCTTGATTTGGGCATACTGCATCTCATTTTTAAGTAGAAGTTCTTAATGCATAGGCAACAGGTTGATCCTCTTGTAAAATGGCTGCACCAAATTTTGAAGCATCACAGGAAAGTGTAACTGGCTTGTGTACATCATAGTATCTGACAGTTGGTAGACTAACAATTCTTTGTTTCAAGATATCAAATGCTTTTTGGTGTTGCTCTAACCAAGACCAGGATACATCTTTATGCGTCAGCTCTCTGAATGGTGCTGAAAGTTGGCTGAAGTCTGGAATGAACTTGCCTATGTAGTTGACCATGTCAAGAAAACTTTGCAGGGCTTGAACATTGTCTGGAGCTGGCATCTTGAGAATGGCTGTTTGTTTTGAAGGGTCTGTTTGTAGGCCTGTACTAGTAAATAAATGACCAACATAATTGTATGGATTGGGCTTAAGATTCACTTGGCATGCCCTTTCCAGAACTTTTCTGAGGTTTCTGTCATGTTCAGTTTCATCACAACCTCCTCCTAGTATGTTGTCTACTATAATAGCACAAGGATACCTTGAAATAATTAACTCCATTGCATGCTGAAAGGCTTCACTTGCACAATTTATCCCAAGTGGCATTCTCAAAAATCTGTACCTGCCAAACAGAGTACTGAAAGTAATGAGCAATGATGATTTCTTGTCAAGCTGAATTTGCCAAAATGAACTCTTTGTATCCAGGACAGAAAGAATAGTGGTATTTGGCATCAAGGCTGTGACTTCTTCAACTGTGTGCATTGGATGATGAGGACTTTTTAGCACTTTGTTCAAATTTCATGGATCAATGCATATTGTGATGTACCCAGGGATTGGTCTTGGGGTCTCTGTTATTCGGGATATACTTCTCTGAGGTGCAGGCCAAAACCAGTGGACTATGGCTGACCAATTTTGCAGATGACTGAAGCTGGGCCGAGTTATCAGTTCCCCAAGTGATGTGGATGTCCTCCAAGAGGGTCTCACCCAAACAAATGACTGATGCCAGAAACATGGCTTCAAGCTGAATGCCAAAAAATGCATCATCATTTCCTTTGGGGAGAAAGACATCCCCACATATTATCACATTAATAACAATGTCCTAAGTACACAATCAGTAGTGAGGGATTTGGGCACCCAGGTTGATAGCAACCTGACTTTTGACCACCATGTTGCTTCCATTGTACAGAAAGCATTCTACATGGCCCACCTCATAAGTAAGGGTATCTCATCCAGGGACAAAGAGGTCATAGCATCCATGTATTCTTCCCTTGTAAGGCCAATTATTGAGTACAATGCTCTGTTCAGCATGTACCTCACAAAGCACATGCAGCAGCTGGAAAGACCACAGAGGTTCCTTGCCAGGACAATCCAGGGCCTCAAACATCTACCCTACAGAGATGGGCTAAAAGCCCTATCCCTCTACTTAATTTCATACAGACTCCTCAGGGGTGACCTCTGTTTGGCATATAAACCAATCTCAGACCCTGCCTTGATGGGGACTGCTGCATATCCGCAAGTCAAGCTCCACTCGGGCAACGTGTACACGTGACCTCAACTTGGTCTGTGGTTTCAATAGGACTTGTTGATGGGACAGATTTGTGTCCCAGAGACTCCCCCATCTGTGGAATAGACTCCCTCTCCACGTCAAGCAGAGTACCTCATTATCCCTTTTTAAGCGCAACCTGGATAACTGGATGGGAAACAGAAAATACACCCCTAGGATTCCACCTGTGTCCCTGCTGGACAGGGGCTTTGGGTGCTGACTTGTCTAAACATAGGCTAAACTCTTGGCTAGGCTTATAAGGGCCAGTAGCCTAGTAACCTCCTATGATTTGACCTTTTCTTATGAGCTATCACCATGGAAGATACTCATTCAGTTGGTGTTTCAACTGGACAAATCACACCTTGTTGCACCATTTTATCTAAATCAGCCTTGACTCTGTCCTGCATGGCTAGAGGAACTTTGCGAGCTGGCCTGATAACTGGACTGACCTCTGGGTCTAACTTCATGGAGTACACAACTGGAAGTTTGCCTAGTTTGTCTTCAAAGAAAAAATGTACTGGGCAAAATCAAAGTAGTGGTTTTTCAAGCATGATGGACTTCCTTATTAAGTGAAAGCAGTCCCATTTTCAAACAGTCTCTGAGCCCTAATAATGACTGGATGTGCCTCTTGACCACATAAAATAATAAGTTGTAGCTTCTTCCAGCAAAGTAACTTGAAAGTACTACTGAGCCTTCAGTTTGAATTTCTTCACCTTCATAAGCAACAAGCTTCGCACACCTTGCCAAATCAAGCCTTTCACTATTACACACTGTAGCAAATGTTCCTGCTGACATAATATTGCACGTGGAACCTGTATCAACTTTATGTTCTATGGGTTTGCCATTTATCCGAACAGTACAAAATACTATATTCTTTGCCCTTAAATCTACTGCATTAATTGTTTCATAGGTTATGGGGCTTCCATATGCCCGAGGGCATGCCTCTGCCTAGAGGTAATCCTGTGCAGATATCTGGGTATATTCCATGTCTTGATTATTATTTTCTCTACATCCGAGGTTGAACCATTCACATACTCTGCCCTCGATTATATTAGTCCTCATTTCCTCCCATTGATGAGTCCATCATAGGTCTTGCCCCGTCTGGGTAGATCTCTCTTCCCGTGTCGGGATTTAGCCGTGGGTAGGTTGTCTTTGGGTGATGATCTTTCTGGCGGATCTAGATCTATTAATAGCCGTCCGCAATATTCAATCTGGGTGGGCCTTGTTGGTCTGGCAAGAGCAGCGTTAGCGCATGAATAGAGCTTCCAGCAGAGACAGAAGGGCCTTTTACCTTAGATGTTTGGCAGGCTTGTTTTTGAGTGAACTGTCCTTTCTTTTTGGTGAGGATGTTTGTCAGCCATTGTATCGGACAATGGGTCTGATGATGAGGAATGGGCATTGTGGATGGTATATGTGTATTCATGTGATGAGTGATGGGAGACTATGTGATAAGGTGATCAATGATGATGATCTTAGGGAGACATTGAAAGGGAGAACTAGCCTAATGACAGACTACACTACACCTACTACTATACTGTCAACGACCACCCTGAACCTGGGACCTGGGTCCCCACCTATTTGGTAGCTTCTTTACCCATTTCATTTGGGTGCCCTTTTTTATGCATTACTTTTCATTTTGAAGCTAGGCATTTATCATTTTTGGCATTTATGACTACCGCTTTCCTTCTTCTGGATGAAGGTGTCCTGTGTCTTCTGTAGCTTACTATGGCTTGATCCAATGTAGTCATTCAATTGTTCCCAGCCAAAGTTTTGTTTCTGTTTTGTTTGGAGTGCTAGATGCTCCTGTGTTTGGGCTCACTCTGGACTGCTGTGTGGTACACCACTTGTGACAGGCTTTGAGTCTGACATGGAATGGCACCACACTACCACTCACATGCCTCTCTGTCTGCCATTCCAGCAACTCTGACCCTGTGTATGCTTAGCCTTGTTATGTTTTAACATTTAAGCTGATGAGTTTTCAATGAGTGGGAGATAGCCAGAATATTATTGCTGTAGTAGGACTGTGTATCTGCTGTTCTCATCTTTCCCTCATCAACTTTGCTCCAAAAGTCAAAAAAGTTTAGAAGTTTTGATCTGCACACCTGCCAAAGCAAAAGCCAAGTCAAATGGATCCAAATTCTCTATGTCTTTATTTATGAGGTCCATTATGATCCATTATGTGGCTTTTTATGAGATAAGGCAGGTCAAAATAATCAAGCTATTGGGGCGGTAATTTCGTGGGATGGTCGAGGGTGGGTGCAGTGAGGCACCGGCGCCTACCCCACGGTTTGCATCCAGAGGTAAGACTAGTAAGACTATGATAAACTAGCTGTCCTAGCTGTGGGTTTTGAGTGTTGAGTTTCGTGAGTAAACACCTAGGGGGAGCACACCCATGGATATGGATGCTGTGTTTTTGGAGGAGAGAGAGAGTTCTCACTTAGGCGTTGGAGATGTTTGGGGGCTGCAATCTGGTATAGATATCTCGGTATAGATATCTGGGGGGGAGAGGGGAGACTGAAGCCTGCAGCCTGTCAGCCCAATGTCTGTAGGATCAGTAATCTTCACATACACATCATTTTTGACTAGTTTGAGCATATCTGGGAGTTTCCTCCCAGGTTTCTAACATAGCTAAAGAAGGCCTTATGATTGTCTTTTGAGTCTTTAGCTATTTTTCTCTCAAAATTTCATGAAGCACTGACACACCCTCAACAAAAGTGTAAGGTTGCAACTTTCTATTTGATCAACTAATTTTTTAAAATGTTCCTTTTTAATAAAAAAATGTGGACCTTTTGATTTACAAAACCTTTTGAAACTATTCCATTTATTACATCTGTGGCATTGTTGACCAAAAGCTAAACACTTTTCTCTTTTAGATTCATGACCTCCCCCACAATTACGACAGTTGGCAATGAAACTGGGTTGGGGCCCATGCTTTGAGCTTGGTGATTCACTCATGCTTCACTGAAACTGTGCGAATTCTGGAATTTACTGGAAAGTTCTGGGGTGTACCAGTGGGGGCTGCAGGGGCTACATTTGCTTGGGCCTGTTTCTTTTAACCACGTGCTGCATAATATCAACATGAGTTTTAGGGCTGTGCCATCTAGGGCTGTTCTTATGTGTAAGCATATTTGTGTGCTTTTCTGTGAGCTCATATATCTGACAAATCTCAATGGCCTTATTCAAAGTTAAATCACTGTCACAAAGCAAATTCTTTTTCACAGCATCATTTTTAATACCACACACAAGTCTGTCCTTTATCAAGTCATCCCTTAAATCAACAAATCTGCATGTTTTAGCCTTATTTCTCGGGTCAGTTATATATGCTGCAGAAGTTTCATCAGACTTTTGATTCCTTGTATAAAATAAGTGCCTTTCCATTGTAACATTTGTCTAGGGGTTACACATCTCTGTAAATTTACATTTTAAGTACTCTGGGTCCTCCCTTGACTCACCCAGTACAACAATGTAATGGGTTTCCCCTTCTCCTGTATAGACAGCAGGTGCATACACAAATGAACTTTTTTCCCTTTCAATGGCTTCTGATCCAGCTAAATTAAGTAGAATAAATACCTTTGTATGGTCATCTGTATCAGAAAATGCAGCCTGTATGAAAATATACTCTTGCTCAAACACTCTCCAGTTTTCAGCAATATTACTATCAAACACAAGTGCACTGGATTTTCGAAATCAGTCTGCCATGCCCACAAAATATACACAAACACTAAAAACATAGCCCTTGTAATTATGTATGGACAAACTGTTCTGTGAGCTTGTAATAACATTCAAATGCACAATAAACTCTTCAAAATACTGTACTTAGCAAAATATTCTATGTAATGACTGTACTTTGCAAAATAGCTTTACTGTAACACTGCACAAACATGCGAACGCCCTATACAATTCTGATAACTCGAATATCTTTCCTCAATACGAAAAATACATGCTTTGCAAAAATGCAGTTGTTTCCCTTTATTTTATTCATTTTATGTTATTCAGACTTTATTTCAAATATTTTCCTTAGTAATTTGCATATTTCTATCAATATCAAACATATCGGTTTATGCAAATATCGTTTAGAACATTCTGTATGTCTCATTTCATATTTTGTTAATAAGAAGTAGTGCTGAGCAAGTTTTAATATCTAAAATTAATTTCTAACATGTTTTGTGAAGTATGCACATTTTAGGGATGATCCACCTTCTATATTTCACCAGTTCTAAGCAAGTGCCTTAAGTCGTTTTAGCCATGCCACCTCTAACTTCATGCCCTTTAGATATACCGGTTTTGACTCTGTGTCCTTTAGACATGCCACTTCTGGTACCATGTTGCTTGTTCAACTCTTAATACATATAACCATAAAGCTGGGGTTTTCATTTAGATGCTTTAATACATAGAAACGCATCATGATGGATAGAAGCATCTTAAAATACGAACAAACTAGTTAACAGACAGACCTTACATACATACATACATGTTTACATCTTAACAGCTAACTACAAAATGGCAGTCTAGCTTGCACATGCTCAGTATTTATACACTTGTGCAAGCCCTTGCATAGCTTCTTAAAGGTACATACACATATATTGATCTAGAAATAGAAATTGATAGATGTAAAGAAGTGAGTGAAGAATGGAAAGTAAAGAGATGGAAGGTATGAACAGGTACTTTGTTGTTGAGCAAGAATAGAGCCAGCTTTTGGCTAGGAAGTCATTCAGAATGGTTTTGAAGGATAGGAGGGAGGGTATTGACCTGATGGATGCAGGTAAGTAGTTTCAGGCCTTAGCAACATGGTATGAGTATAGACAGTGCCCAGCAGATTTGATAGATTTATGGACAGACATGAGTTTTTTGTCCATTGAATCTTAATGATCAACTGGCAACATAGTGGAGTAGAATGTTATTTAGTATTGGACAAGCAGATGGTTGCTGGATAATTGTATGTGGGGTAAGAAGCTGTGTATATGTTACTTTATGTAGTAGATCTAACCAATTTAGGCTTTTTAGTGCTATACAGTGGTGGGTTGTGAAAGGGGTGTTTGCTGCAAATTTAACAACTTTGTTTTATAGCATTATTCATATTTTGATTTTTGTGATAGCTGGAGGTTAGTAAGGATGGGAGAACCATAAAGAGAATTGCCTTGATGTTCAATGTGATGGTTGAGGACAGGATCAGGGTAAATGTCTCCTGCTAGAAGGATTTTAGTATATTGGGGAATTGATGCTTGTTTTTTGGAGTACTTTCCACTTAATTTTGTTCTGGTTTGAGTTGAAATAAAGTTAGTCAGTCTATACTTGGAGGAAAGGTGAGTGGTATCTTTAAATAGGTTTGGTGCGATGTGTGGAGAGTGTAGGGAGGAAGTATAAATAGGTAGTTTGGACAGAGCTGGAGAGATGTTGAGAGATATTATAGAGACTCCGACAAGGTGGAACACACTCTGGTTATGCCCACTAACCTTTTATATAAAATAGCCACACCAGAACGATCAGAAGTATGTCTGTTATAAGTGCTCATCTGCCTGTTTACTGATAACAATAAAGGACTGAACCAGAACCAATGACTCTGACTACTGCTTAGTGTATGTCCACTAAGACCTGATTTGTGATAAAATATTTGCCCCAGACAGGCCAATAAAGGGAAGGAACCAATGAATCATGACACCAAAAGACTTGTTGAGCCTTTCTGGTACCATCAACCAAGATGCTTCTGGCTCAACTCTTACCTGCACTGGTAAGTTAGTGCATACCCATCGATTTTCCTAACACTTTTGCCATTCTTTTAGCTAGTATAGACATAAACACATTAATAATGGTTTAAAATTGAAATGTGTTTACATGAAGCTGGGTCTGATGGGTCTGTACCATCCTTCGGTAAAACACCCTCCAAAGCTTTCTTCCAAGATGTTAGTGCTTTCCCCGCTTTCAAAACAGTATTAAATAAAATCTTCCATATCTTTATCAATGTCTTCCTCCCCAACTTCCAGACTTCCTGGAGACTTTCCTGAAGATTGATTATATATAACTGTTGTTGAGCCTGATCTACCTCTTACCTTGGCATACTTAAGTCTTCCATAAATATTTGATTTCTACATTTCTGTGATTTATACAGATTTCTATAACATTCCCAAAATATTGGAAGTTTGGAAGCTAGGAAGGCAGAAAGTGATAAAGATGTGGAAGGTTTTGTTTAACAATATTTTAAAAGGGATCTCCAGTATGGCGCCTTACATGTGAGTTGATTACGAGTGGCATTCCTCCTTGATAAATGTGAAAACTATTAAATAAAAACAGGAAGTATTAAGACTGGACAGGAAAAGAAAAGCAGATTGGCATGTACACACTTTACCTTGATGAAAGAAAAAAAAGCAGCAATCAAGTAAGGGGATTATACATAAAATTCCTGTGAAGGAAAGAAGTGTGGTAGAGCCAAAAATCAGCATGGAAAAGACCAGACAGTTCTCTCCTCTTAGATGGGAAATCGATGGGTTGGGCAATGAGATAGACAAACTTTGTTCAGAAGAAGTGAAAATAGGGGATTCACTTACCCAATACATCCATAAAACCAATGAAAAAATAAAGGAGATAGAAGCTATGCTTTACAATCATTCAGATGAAATAGAGGCATTGAAGAAGCTATGCTTTACAATCATTCAGATGAAATAGAGGCATTGAAGACTGGAGATAAATGTGTATGGAAGAGATTAACAACACAAAGTGGCACAGGATGATCTCAAATAAAAACTGTAAGAAATAGAAGATAGATACAAATGTGCCTGAAGGATTGGACAGAAAGGACTGTAGGCAGTGCATAACTGATCTGCTGGCAACATGAACAGGGATGAAGAAGAAGGGAGTTTTGATCGAAGGGGAAAACAGGGTCTACTCCCCAGCTGGGACTGCTAAAACATTTCCCGACCAATTGTCCTAATATGTCAAAAATTCCTGCTATGAGACAAATTGCTTCCTCTATTGTGGGTAAAAGGCAAAACATTAAAAGTAGGCAATCAAAGAGCCTTCACGGTACAAGATTTTTGTTTTGGGATTGCATTAAAACAGAATATATTCATACCACTGTTCAAGTAATACAGATAGCTTAACTTGAGGTTCAGAACGGTTTCCCCAGCTATTTCCAAAATTCTTTTCCCACAAGGAGCTAAGATCTTTCAATATCCAGCTTAGGACAAGAAGACTGCTACAGAAGCTTCCAGGATCAGAGACTTGACAAACGGAATAGAGTAGTGGAGCACTGGCCTTTAAAGTTATTCCCACTTTTAAACAAAAAATGATAAACATACAAAAGGCAACAAAACAGCATGCAACAAGCATAAGAGAAAGCTTATGGCAGGATGAAGAAATGAACCAGTCACAAATAAACTTAATTCCGGGTACATTACCAAGGTACTTTGTAAGATTTCAGTATGTTAAGCTTGAATGGGGGAAACACTTTGCATTGATAATTTAAAGTAATTCCTTTTGGTGGGAAAAAGGTGAAATTAAAGGGTTTTTGTACAATAGAAATAACTAGTTACTATGAAGAAATAATGGACAAAACCCTTCTGATGGGACTTTAATTTATGAGTCACAACTGTCTCTGATGAGAGTTAAGGGTGTTTGTATTTCCTTAACTTAAACCTTGCGGGGACTGATAGTTAACATGCTGCAGGTCTTGAAGGTGTAGGATTAATAATGCTTCCAAACAGAAGGGAAGGTTAATAGTAATGACACAAGTATAAATGGTCCTCCCATAGACAAGAACTAAATGGTCCAGGGGAAAGATCTAGTAAAGAATAGTTGGGCAACACAGGTCTAACAAGTAGCTGACACTAAAACAATAAAAACAAAGAAATAGTAAGAGGAGGAACTGGAACAGAAATTGAAGCTACACAACAGGGCCAGGGTCGAGCAGATAGAAGACAATACAAGACTGGACAAGCAATAGGAGGGGGTGAAGAAATGTACATGCTTCAAAATCTTTATGACTTTAGTTTGTTTTGGTTAAATGTTTGAAAGGTAGACATTAGCGTGGAAGGTGCACAGAAGGTTAAGTTAATACAAATGAGGTACATACAAAAAATTAATTGCAGGCAATGGGCGAGGAAGAAGGCCAATAAAATGAAGGCATAACAGAAGAAGCTAAGACCAGGAAAATGTGTCAGAGCAATAATAAACAAAGGGAAGAAAGACAAACAAAAGATGACACTTAATAGCAATATGGAATGTGAATGGGTTGGGGTAACCTTAAACAAGAAAAGGTTTTACACTACCTGAAAGGGCTTAGACTAAATATAGTTATGCTGCAAAAGACACACACAATAAAAACAGAGGTAGACATTTTTTGAAAGAAATGGCAAGGTGTAGGATACTATACTGAAGCCCCAGGTGGGAGAAGGAGAAGGGTATCAGTGCTAAGAAGAAGAACAGAAATAGAAGTAAAAGATCAGAAGAGAGACAGGTGTGGTCAATTCCTGCTAATGAGGCAGAATTGGGGTAAAGAGGATAACAGGTAATTGTTGCCTGCCCCCAAGGATGAAGAAAGAAGAGTTAAAATCAGTGATGGGAGAACTGATAGAGTTTCAACAAGGGTCAGTAGTAATAGTCCGACACTGGAATATAATAACAGGTAGGCAAGACATAACTGGCATCCTAGGAGACGAGGCATATTCCCAGAAGGGAAATACAACAGCTTTGCAGGAGTTATGGATTGATGGATACAGGGTTACTTTCAAGAGCAAAAAGAACATATACTTTTCATGCAGGAAGGGAGGAAAACATCCCGATTGTATAGGTTCTGTGTAGCAACAGAGCATGCTTATTTCATGGAGCAAATGGTGACCCACCCCAAGACTGATATCTGATCATTCTTTAGTGCAAACTGAAATTCTTAATCCACCTTACAATGTTATGGAAAGGCACTGGAAGGCTGAAGCATATTGGTGAAAGAACTTTAATAAAAGGCAGCACTTGGCAAATATTCTTTACTGGTGGGAAGACATTGTGAAATCAATAAAGAGGGATTTATTGGCTAACTGAGGTCAAAACAAAACCAAACATAGGCAAATGTTACAGGGATTCAAAAAGGAAATCGGGGTGTGTGGTAGGTTAAGGTGTTTTTTTACAAACAACACAAGGTGCAGGGTTTCACCACAAGGATAATAATTGGCTAGGCTTAAAATGGCTCGCAAGGAAGTTAGCTTAGTACTAATCTATAAACCTATAAACCTATAAATATAGGAGGGCAGAAGAGATTTACAGAAAAGGAGACAGGAAAGAATGAATGAACTGCAAAGAAGTGGTGCTAGGCTAAGATCTCATGGGGACCCAGAATTAAAAGAGCTGATTATGAGATGGGAACAGCATTTAGAAAAAGATATTATAAAACAGTCAGCAGCTTTGAAATGGAGGTATTTTGCTTATACTCCAGGTTGCCAAAAAGCTTTACCACAGAAATAAAGACAATAACAAATGGAGAGGCAATAACTAAAATTAGGGACATGAGAACATAAGTGATAAGGAATACAGAACAAATTGGAAGAGCCTTCTGAGGTTATTATAGGAAGCTTTATTGTAGAAGGGAGGTGGATGAGGAGTGGTATACACAGGTGGAAAGATATATAAAGGATCTAGACATGCCACAATTGACACAAGTGGCGAAAGATAGCTTAACCTGACCAATAGCTGAACAAGAAATATCAGACCAGATTAAGAAGCAAGTAAATAGTAAATCAATGGGATGAGATGATATCCTGATAGAAATTTGTTAGAAAATGGAGGTACTAATAATATAAACATGGGTAGATTTATTTAACACAGTATTAGAGACAAGAATGGTATCTAACTCTTGCAGGGAAGCAATAATGTCTGTGGTCCCCAAAGAGGGAAAGCCCCCCCCCTCTCCTGAATCATATAGACCAATCACAGTCTTACACCACCATGGAATTAAACCAGAATCTGGAGTTGGGAAATGGAGGTGAACAGAAAGAAGGCCAACAACATGTAAATTATTGAATAAATGTGAGCTTGCAAAGCATCAGTTGCATTTGTGAAGTACAGCTGTATAAGAATAAGTGGAAAGAGTGACTTTTGTTCACTTTGTTAAACTTGTGGGGGAACTGGAAGGGATTTGCCTCACTACATGTTATTAATATTTGGAAGGACACTGAGGGGAGGAAGAATGAAAAAAAGTAACTATAAGAAGAAAAATTTCTGTTCTTAACAGTATTTATATGAAACGTTTCACAATATAAATCACATGTTTTATAGTAAAGCATTTTTAGTTGTTCTTGTATGTGATAAAATACTAAAAAGTAAGCAGATCCTTTTCTCGTTCGTTCTTCTTTTTTAGCATTAAGAAATGTAGGCATCACAATGCAAATGAGAAAAAAAGGCTAGACAAAAGCATGTTTAAGTTAATAGGCTGTAATCTTGGGTTGCTTGAGGTGGGGGATGAGGTGCAACAGGACACAGATCATAATATATGTAAATCTGATATGTTTTCTCTTCCTTTTGCATAGGTGAATGTCCGAATTAAGACTCCAAGCTTAATATAATAAGTGGAAACAAGTAAATAAGAATTTATTGACTATAATGAATTGCTTTCCTTTAGCAATAAATATTTCAGCTTGTCTTTAGATGACTGCAGCTGAGGACTATATTTTTTTACTGTTACATTTCCATGCATGCAAGCTGATTATGGGGCAGTAAAAAAGCCAAAGCAAGGCTAAAAGTTAATGTTTTCTGAAAGCATGTAAGTTGATTTTCACATCTGGGAAGGGACTAAAGGTAAAAAAAAAAAAAAAAAAAAGACACCAGTCAGTGTAAGTAATAGCACAGACAATAATATGAGTCTTAGCATGGATAACCTCAACTTCAGGTAAGTTAAGGCCTATGTTTGCAGCTGTCTGTGTGGGACAATTAAGCAATAACCCATGCCTGGGTGTGGTTAATGCTGGATTTACCCATGGTTGGTGTGGTTTGGTCATGAGGGCGAAGCCCGAGTGGCCAAAGAAAGACAACCGTGGGTAAATCCAGCATTACCCACACCCAGAAGTGGGTTATTGCTATTATACAATGAAATTATTTAAGAAAAAAAAGACTTACTTTTCTTAAATAATGGCATTGTATAATGCCTCCGTGCTGCCCTTCCGCAGCTGTCCAGTATTCTGCGTCAGTTCTGATATAGTGCGCATGCGTATGCTTACTCAGTATATCAGAGCTGTGTGTGGAAGCAATGAAGAAAGGACAATCTCCGTTGCTTTTTTAAATGTGTCTCGCTATGTTAAAAGAGTTTAACATAGCAAGATATCTTTAAAAAAAGCAACAGAGAAAGGAAGATCTCTGTTGCTTTTTTTTTTTTTTTTTTTAAGATATCTTGCTATAGCGAGCTTACAGCAACGGAGCTCTTCCGTTCTTCTCTGTTGCTACCAAGAACACAAAAAAATCAAGACTTATAATATTAATGGAAAAAGTCCGGGCGACTGGACCTTTTTCCATTAGTATAAGTCTGATTTACAAAGGGCACGCTGACCACTAAGCATGCACATTTTGGAATATTAATGTGGGGGGGGGTCATTGTATAATTGTTCCTATTAAACAAAATTATTTGAAGATGTACATAGTTTTCTGTTTGGATTGCGTTAACAGGTTATGGGAGTATTCTGGCAGTGTTTGTTTGTTTTTTCAGTGTTTTCATTAAATCAGAAAGTCTTGTAAAATATGACATAGGTTCCAATGTTGATAGTATGAACAAACTGTAAAAAGTATCAACCTGCTAAACATTAGTGGATGCATGTGTCCCAAAAGCTGGAAATAGACATTTAAAAAGCAGTCATATATAATAGGTGAGAATAATGACTTCTTGCCACAATGGTGTCACATTCCATATTATCTTGGAATGGTCTCATGGATATAGACAAAAAGGAAAGAATACTTAATTATATTAAGAAATGCAGACTGCAAATAGCAGTGCTACAGGAGACACATTTGGAAAGAACTCAGCATGTGAATTTGATAAAGAAAATATTTCAAGATGGATATTCAGAAGAATATTAGGGACAAAGAAAAACAGGAATACTTATATTAATTTCTAGAGGAGCTCCAGTAGTGATAGAAGATGAAAAAAAGATAAGAATGGCAGATTTGGGGTAGAAACTGGTTAGGAATGACAGTTAAACTGGCATGTATTTATAGTCTACCTAAAACTGCTACTATGGAGTTTAAAACATTGAGAGAAATAATCAGCTTTCACAAGAAACATTACTCGTAGGTGGGGAGTGGAATTTGATTGGCAATAATGAGAATGCATCTGGGGGCCAAGAAGAAAAAATATGACAAAAGAGGGTAGATTTCTGAAGAAATTTATTTCGTATGGAAGATATAAATTCAGTAGTTGGAACTCAGAGAGAATTTATATATTATCCCAAAAGGTACAGTATTTGGGCCAACTAGACAGAAAATATATTTCACAAGAACATGTGTATTTAATTGTGAACTTTGCACACATCTGATAACTATTTTAGATCATGTGCTAATAATTAATAAGGTAAAAACACAAGGTAATGAAGTAAAGATGAGACACTGTTGGTTATCCACCTACCTGTTAAAAATAGAGGAATTTAAGGAAATTATCTGGGAGTTTTTAGGGAAGATAAAAAGTTCTTCAGAAGTTATAGTTAGAGAGTGGGATAAAATGAAAGTGGAATTTAAAATAGGGTAAAAATAAAAGAAAAAGAGATATGGTTAAGAAGTAACAAGAATTATTTAGAAGCGCTGACAAACATTAAAATATATGTCTGGCATTTGGCACAGACACTTAAGGTTCTGAGCTGCATGTGTTGTGGTACAGGATTGATTATGTCATCCCTCATTTGCCTGCTGTGTGACCCTGAGTAAGTCACTTAACCAGGTATTTTCCCGGGTCGCCCCTAAAAGGGACTGTGCATACAGTGGGCTTACCTGGTTAACAAGTATTATCACTACAGAATAAGGGGGACCTCACAGAACAAGGAGGTGCAATTGCATTGTGCTAAAGAGAAAATAAGGAGTACCTGGATAATATGCATGAATTTGGAAAGATTGGTGTTCAGCAACTGTTTTTTTTTCTTTTTGATAACTCAAAAGCGCATTTTTTTTGGCATGACAGTTTCAGGAACAGAAAGTGGAAAGCTTATTGCCAAATTAGGGAGCCTTTAACTAGAAAAATAACCAGAGATCTTGTAGAGGTATCACAAATACTTTGGACATTTTATGAAACTTTGTATAAAGCAAAGAAGTGGGGATATCAAGAAAAAGCAAAGGTTAGAGGTAGATGAAACTCAACAATTAACCGTTTAGATAGGAGGAGATGAGATAAAAATTGTGATGTATAACCAATCTGCAGAAAAGCCTCCAGGAATACATAGAAGTTTGGAAGCTAGGAGAAAAGAAAGTGTTAAAGATTTGGAAGGTTTTGTTTTACAGTATTTTAAAAAGAGAAGTACCAACAGCCTGGAAAAAAAGATGTGGTGGCTGTAATACCTAAATACTGTAATTATCTAGCTTCATATAGGGCCATTTCAATTGTAAACCATGATTATAAGTGTTTTGTCTGTAATGGCTAAAATAATGGCAAAGGTATGGGTCAGTGTGGTTTTGTGGACAGGAAGAAAACATTTAACAGCATTAACTGAACAATGATAATCCAGGGGGGGAGAAGACTGCAAGAAAATACTGCTGCTGCTGTTGGGTCTTGATACAGAGAAATCATTTGACAGAGTCAGCTAATATTTTATGAGTAGGGCAATAGAATAATTTGCATTTCCTGATACAGTAATAAGGTTAATTAGGAGCATATATGTGGGATCAAATGCAAGAATCAAAGTGGGACTCTGAAAACTTGTGTCTGAACTGAGGAACCAGGCAGTGGTGTCACCTTTTTCCTTTGTTATTTGCATTACATTTATACCCATTGGCAAAGAAAATAAGGGTCTCAGAAATTCAAGGATTTAGTTGGTATGGTATGGATGATATTTTGTATATGATAGAATCCAAAACTGGCATCTCAGTATTGTGGAACATTCTGAAACAATTCCATGTTTCTTTTTTTTTTGGAAATATAAAATTAATGAAGATAAAACAAAGGCTATAGCTGTGAACTATGTACCCACACATGAACTGGTTCAGCAATACCCATTTTATGGGGACCTGATAAAATGAAGTACTTAGGAGTATGGGTTAAAAATTATACTGTTATGGAAGCTAAGGATATGTGGGAAAAGACTAAATAAAAGATAATGCAAAAAGTGAGAAACTGGAAGCTCTTGCCTATGGATATGTATAGCATGGTACCAGCAGTTAAGATGTTTTTAGTCCCTTTAGTTTTTTTTTTTTTTTTTTTACAGAAGTCAGGCATATTTTTATCAATCAGAGGAGAATTTGTGGATAGTAATTAATGAAGAGTGGAACAATTTTATCTGGGAGAGAAAGAGGGCAAGAGTTAAGTTGGATAGGTTAATCCTTCCAATAGGACAAAAATATTTAGGATTACCTTATTTGAAGAAATGTTTTAGAACTACACAGTTAAGGCTATTATGCATAACACAAGCAAAAACCAACAATTCAAAGTGGAAAAGGATGATGATGAAGCAGGAGGAAATTCAAGAAATAAGGAAAGAGTGGGCTTTTATGTGCAGATTCTTAAGGACAATAACAGTCATACAGAAAATCGTATTCATAAAGTTGCAGAAAGTATACTAAAAACTAAGCCAACATAGGAATGGAGAAAGGAACATACCTAACTAGTCATACCTATGTCTTCCAATTTTTTCCTTGTGAACTGTTTATCCAACCTGTCTTTCCATTCTTTTCTAACCTCCTCTGATATATTCCTGTAGTGATTGTGCAATGTTTTATGTCTTGCTAATTATCCCTTTTCTAACAGCAGCTTCTGTTCTACATTTAACTAAAAACTCTACCAGTATAGGTCTTTCACTTTGGATCACTCAGTTCCTTTCTCTTTGCATGTACTCTGATATCAGTCCTTGATAGAGGGAAGGCAGTCTCTAGCCTGGAGTCCAAATGCCTTCTTGGGATCTCATTACTCCAATACCTTGGTTTCTTTGTCAGCTTTCTCCAGTAAATTCCCACCCCTCTTGGTTATTATCTGTATCCCTAATTGCAATCTTCACTATGGCATAATCTCCTTTCTCCATTCTAGCTTTGTTTTAGTTCTTAGAATACTTCCTGCTAATTTATGAACATGTTGCTGTTGTTATTCTCCTTAAGGATCTACATCCAAACTCCCATTTTCTCCTTATTTCTTGAATTTCCTCCCTGCTTTATCATCATCCTTTTCCACTTTGAATTATAACTTTCTGAATATGTTGTGTATATGAGTCTTAACTCTGTAGCTCTACAATATCTCTTCAAATGAGATAATCCTAAACCAACGTGTTCTATTGAAATGATCAGATTATCCCTTTTGACCCTTGCCCTCTTCCCCTTCTGGATAAAATCCTTCAACTCTTTATTAATTGCTGTCCTCATATTCTCTTCTGATTGATAAAAATATGCTTGACCTGTGTATAATCCTAAAGGGACTAAAAACATTTTTACTCCTTGTATCTTACTATCTATTTTCATAAACAAAAGCTTTCAGTTTCTCATTTTTTGTATTATCTTTTGTTTAGTCTCTTCCCATATATCCTTAGCTGCCATAAAATAATCCATTTATCACATACGCCTAAATACCTCATTTTATTATGTCCCCATAAATATGGCTATTGCTGTATCACTTCATGAGTGGGTATATAGTTTACAGCTATAGCCTTTGTTTTGTCTGCACTAATTTTATAACCTGAAAAAACTTGAAATGGTCTCAGAATATTCCACAACATTGAGATATCCCTTTCTGCAAATAAAGCCCGCATGTCTTTATTACCATACCAATTATATCCTTGAATTTCTGCGATCCTTATTTCCTTTGCCAATGACTCTAAATATAATGAAAATATCATAGGAGAAAGGGGGCACTCCTGCCTGATTACTCTGGTAAAACACAAATTACCAGAGAAGAATGCTCGCACTTTAATTTTTGCCTCTGATCCCTCATATATCCTCCTAATAAACATTATTATTGTATCAAGAAAGTAAATGCTTCCCATGTCCTACTCATAAAATCTCAGCTTGCTGTGTCAAATGCTTTCTCTGCATCAAAACCTATCAACAACAATGGTATTTTCATACATTCTGCTTCACTCTGGGTCATCAGTGTTCTATTAATATCCTTACCACACAACCATATTGATCCATATCTCTCAATTTTGGCAACACATTTGCCATTCTTTTAACTATCATAGACATAATTTATAATCACGGTTTAAAATTGAAATTGGACTGTAGGAAGCTAGGTCTGAAGTGTCTTTATGGTCTTTTGGTATTACGGCCACCACAGCCATTTTCCAGGATGTTGGTGCTTCTCCTTCCTTTGAAATGTTGGTAAACAAAACCTTCCAAATCTACATCTCTTTCTTCCCTCATAGCTTCCAAACTTCCACAGGAATACTATCTTCTCCTGGAGACTTTACTGTATTGATTATATTTCACCATTTTTATCTCATATCCTCCTGTATTAACTGTTAATTGTTGAGCCTTATTTACATCTAACCTTGGAGTACTTACATCTCCCATAAATATTTTCATTTATACTTTCTCTTAATGTCCACATTCCTCTGCTTTATATACATTTTCACAAAACTTCTGAAAAAATCTGATACCTCTACAGCATCTCTGGTTATTTTTCTTGTTATAGACTCCTTAAGTTGTGCTCTGGATTTATCATAAAAAAAAATAGCTGCTTAACAGCAATCTTTCTAAACTCATGATATTGTCAAGATACTCCCTTATTTTCAGTTTAGCACTCTGCATTTACGCCTCTTGCTGTTCTGTGAGAGTCACCTTATTCTGCAATACTTTAACCTTTGTTAACCCCTTTAAATTATTCTTGCTACTTGTTAACCATAACTCTTTTTCTTTTATTTCAATCCTATTTTTAAACTCCACTTTCATTTTATCCCAATCACTAGTTATAACTACGGAAGAAATTTCTGTCTTCTCTAATAGTTTTTGAGTAATTTCCATTACCCGTTCTTTAAATTACCCTCTTTTTAACAGGTAAGTGGGGCACTGCCAGTGTCTCATTTTAATGTCATCATGCTGCATTTTCATCCTAGTTGATATTGGGACATGATCTGAAATAGTTATTGGATGTGTGTTGAAGTTTTCAATTAAATGCACATGTACCTGTGAAATATAATTTCTGTCTAGTCTAGTTCAGTCATTGTAACTTAGGGAATAATATGTAAATGTTCTCTAAGTTTCTACTAGTGAATTCATGTCTTCTATGCCAAATATTTTCAGACACTTCAGAAATATACCTCCTTTTGTTATGTTTTCCCTTCTAGGTCCCCCAGATTCATCCTCACTGTTACTAGTCAAGTTCCAGTCCCCACCTCTAAGTAATATTCCCTACTGAAAGTTGTTTTTTTTTCTCCCACAATTTTCTTAAGCTTCATAATAACAATTGTATGTGTTATATGAGTAAATGCCAATGTAAGTACTCCCCTTTTCTTTTGTCCCTGATATTCTGCTGAATATATATCCTGAAATCCTTTCTTTATCAAATTTACATGCTCACTTCTTTCCAGATATATCTCATGTAGCACTGCTATTTACACTCTGCATTTCTTAATATAATTCAGTACTCATCTTTTTGTCTATACTTGTGAGGCCATTCACTTTCCAAAATAATATGTTTAGTGTAGCCATTATGATATGAAGTTTTTATTTCCACATATTATACATGACACAGGTTGATCTCTTATACAGTTGTTTCGTGTTATCCCCATTTGTATCTGTCACATTTTACAATACTATTTGTTTTGATGAAAACCCTCACAAATAAATAAATAAGCACACAACCAGAACACCTCCATAACCTATTAACTTAAACACACAAAGCTATGTACATCTTCAAATAATGAAGTTTAACCCTCCCAATAGGAGCAATTGTCCCAATTCAACAGCTGCACACACAGGAATAACTTAACCTAACATTAAGGCTATACATGCTAAGATGCATATTACAGCCTGTACTCCTACTTAAACTAATAACGGTCCGTTCTTGTCTTATCTTTACTCCCCTCCTAGATGTCAAAAACAACTTATATGCTTTCAGAAAACATTACTCTTTATCCTTCAAAAAGTGTTCTGGCTTTTATCTCATCCCCCTGCAGTCAGCTTGTATCCATGTTAACACAAGTACCAAATCTACAGCTCTGCAAACCCTTCAACTTGCACTGATCATTTATTTGTCAAAGGAAAACTTTTCATTACATTCAGTGCTGTCTTATTTACTTGCTTACACAAGAAAACTTATTACATTAAGCCAAATGCCTTAATCCAGGCATTCACCCATGCAAAATAAGACAGAACATATCAATGCTACATATATAATAATCTATGCATTTTTACACCCCCCCCCCACCTGAACAATTTGAGTATACAGCATATTAACTTAAATATACTTTTATCCAGTCTTTCTTCTCTTTTTACATTGTAATGCCTACATTTCCTAAAACTAAAAAAGAAAAAATGCACTTGTTTACTCCTTATCACATACAATAGCTGAAAATACTTTACTATAAAGTGCAATTTATATCATGAAAGGTCCCATACAAATAATGTTAAGAATGGAAATTGCTTTGCTTAGACTTACTTTTCTTTTTTTTCCCTTCTTCCCTTCAGTCTTTTTCCAAACATTTATGTCATGAAATGAGGCATATGCATTTCAGTCCCCCACAAATTTAACAAAGTCCACAAAAGTCCAATCTTTCCACTTTTTCTTGTTAAGCCATATTTCAAAAATGTGATTATTGCTTTATAGTCTCACATTCACTAATTTCAGTGTTTACTGGTCTTCTTCCGGGTCATCTCCATCTTCTAACTCCAGAATCCCATTCAATTCCAAGGTATTGCTGATTTGTCTGGTCAGTTCCTGTGTTTTTTCTGTCTCTCAAGCATTTTCCTTTGGCACATTGGAAAATGTTTCACTGGCAAAGTCTGTCTATTAGCTTTATCAGAATAATACAAAGCAGAGTCCCCTTTGTTTGATGACCCATTTTTGCTGGACAAACTTTTGTATTTCCACCTTAGCCTGTTCTACATCAAAAAATGACTTTGATCCTGCAGGAATCGCACACCTGCCTATCAACATTCCCTGATTTGATTGTAACACTACTTTATAATATTTATTAAACATATCCCATACAAGTGGTGCTTATTAGTCACTGTCTTTTTTATCTTATTCCAACTTTTTTCACACTTGGTTTACTACCATTTATTTAAATTATTATATATTTTTATGACATAAATCCCATTTTCAACCATTCTAAAGAACTTCAGATTAGCCTTAATTTCACTTCTATGAAGCAAGGTTTTTATGGGAATGAAGAGGTGTTTCATTGTTAAGTGGGTTGGAAGAAGCAGGCAAAGGACTGTTTGGGTAAGGCTGAATAGAAATTTTAGCAATCTGATCTTTGATGACATGTTTTTACTATGGTTCCTATGCCAGGGTGGAGAATAATGCTGAATTATCTGCTACATTTAAAGTGTCAGGGGTGCCAGACAGGGCTGCTCACTTTCTTGTGTACTATTTGCTCTTTACTTAGAACAACTAGCCCTGAAGTTAACAAATTCACAAAAATACAAAGAATGACAATTGGGCAAGAAGAATTGCAGTTCATGCTTTATGAGGATGATTTATTAATATATCTTACAAACCCAGAAGCTCAGAAGACTCCTGGACAAGTTTCATAGCATTTCAGGCATTAAGGTAAATCTGAATAAACAGCAGGCTGTTTAAATAAATGTTCAGTCATCTATTGCACTAAGAGAACAATATCAAAATTTATGGTGTCTCAAAATGGTCAGATGCCTAGAGGTGAGATTAGCCAGTTAATTAGAAGAAACAGTTCATTTATTTTATTTTTTTTACCCTTTATTGACCACTTTAGTCCCACTAGGCTGAGAGTCTGTTTTTAGGGGAGGTCCAAGATGGACTTTATACTACAAGGGGACATTTGGCCAGGGCATGGGGAACTTCTTTTTGATAGGTGCTATGGAATCTTTTACGTCCACCTAAGCTATGACAGACTCAGGCAGATGGGGTCATGGTTTAATATGTCATCAGGACAGCACAGTCAGGAATGCAGCCACCCCTTATGCTTCTCTGCAGTGTCAGCAATCCATTTACCTGGTTAAGGTTACATCTTCAGACCTTAAAAAGGAATACTTCACTTTTAAATGAAAAAGAAATTATTAGAACTAGACTTGGAACAAAAGGTAAAGTACAGATGTATATTTTACAGACAGCATTATATTGTTTTCAGGTGCTCCCTCTAAGCTCAGGAGGAAACTTCTTTAGTGACTTAGAAAAATGAGATGAAAAGTTTTATATGAGGTCTTGGCAAACCAAGAGTATCTTGGGATAAACTTATTCTATCCAGAGACTTGGGAGGACTGGGTGTCCCTGACCTGACAGCATATTGGAAAACATCTCAGTTAAAACACTTACTGAGCCATAATTGTACTGAGATTCATAGGTTCATAAGAGATTACTAAGCTAATGGCTTAAGGGCCCTTACAAGCCTAGTGAATATAACCCAAATTTACCCAATATATGACTTCTAGGTGCAAGCGGATGGCATGGGTTTGTGCCTATGCCTTGAGTATCTTACATATTGCCCCTATCCTTAAGGGATATAGGTGCTACCCCAGGTGTGAATTTGAGTGTCCCCATCCATTGATCCAAACTGCATTTGAAGAGGGTCAGGGGAAGGGCTCTGCTTAGCATGAATAAGAAGCCTGTTCCAAAGAAGGGGCAATCTCTGAGACACATATCTGTCTCTCCAGCATATTATGTTTGAGCTACTGACTAAGTTTAGATCCCTAGATTGAGTGACCCTTGTGCTGTTTGACTTGCAGATATGTAGCAGTTCCATCAGGGCTGAATTTGTGAGTGCCTTTTAGGTCAGGCATAGGTAATACCTTAATAGTCAATAGGAGACAGAGTAGAGAGCTAGAGCTTTTAGTCTATCCACACATGGCATGTTTATACCCTGTATGATCCTTGTGAGGAACATGAGGTCACTCCAGCTGCTGTAAGTGTCTAGTCAAGTACATGGCAAATGGTGCACTGTACTTGATTATTGGTCTAATGAGGGCTGAATACAGCAGCACTATAATTTCTTTGGATCTGGATGCCATACCTTTACTTATAAGTTGTGCCACATAGAAGGACTTCCTCACCACTGAGGATACATGGCAGTCAAAGCTGAGGGTACTATTTATCTGTGTACCTAGATCTCTCACCTCTGAGTCTACTCTTAGGGGTGTGCTATTGATGTTGTAATTTGCAGGGGTATTTGACTTCCCAAAGGTATGATGATGCATTTTTTCACATTTAGTTTTAGGCCATGGTTCTGGCACCAATCATTTGTCTATTCTAGACCCTCATGAAGGATAACTACATTGTTGGGGGATTCAATGATTGCCCTCTAGTTGCAGTCATTGGCAAACTTTGTCATCCAGATGCTTTCTACATTAGCCTAGAGAAGTATATTCCAAACAAGAGGGGTTCCAGCACTGAGACCTGTGGCACATCACTAGTAACTGGCCTCTTGCTGAATCTGGATTCACCTACTTTAACTACATGTGTCCTGTCCATGAGCCAACTGTCTATCCATTTGTTGACATAAGGATTTATACCAAGGTTTGTAAGTTTATTTAGACCTGAATGGGGAATTGTGTCAAATGCCTTGGCTACATTGAGGTAGGCAGTATGCACTGTTTTACCCTCATCCATAGCCTTAATCATTTTCTCAAAGAAGTCGACAGATTCAATAGGCATGACTTGCCCTCGACAAAGCCAAATTGGGTCGGGTCCAGTGTTTGTATGTCATTATTTATGAGGTCCATGAATATTCTTTCCATGGACGACTAGTTCCCTGATTCACTTGTTTAGACTAATGAGGGGCCTTTTGCTCTGTTGTGCACATTCCCTCTTATTTCTAAATATGCTTTTCTTTCTTTTGTTGGATTACTTATTAATATGAGGGGTCCACCAGGGTGGCTCGCTTTTGTGGTTTAACCTGGGTTTATTTTGGTCTGGTACTGCCATTTCTATGCACTTGCTTATATGGTCATACAAGGGTTTTGTGTATGCCTTTCCATAGGTTTCTGTGTTTTCTGGATTTGGGGGAGCTTGGAAACTAACTATGCCATCTCTTAATGGGGGTAATTTACCTTGGAGATGTTCTTAAAGTTTTTGGGGTGACTAGTTTTAATTTTACCTTTATTTCAAGGGAGACTGCTTTGTGATCTGATCTTACCAGTAAGGACATTGCATGGAGGGGGGGTGCAGCTCTCTCCCATATATGTGAGAACCAGATCTTGGATGTTTGTTCCCCTAGTGCAGACGAGCTGCTCTGGGAACTTGAATTTACAAGTCAAGAAATCATTTGGCCTGCATGTTAATGGTTTTGTATACCTCTCAATTAATGTAGGGGTAGTTAAAATCACCCATGATCGAATTACCATAGAGCTGGAACCATTTTTGAAAAACCTGAACAACTTAGAGAATGATTTTCTAGTGAGAGGCTATGAAAGTCAGATGTTAAAAAACATCCTGACACCCATTATAGAACTGAAAAGGACTGAAGCACCTTCACTCAACCTCTCCAGTAGAAAAATGTTAAGTAATTCCACAGAGAATAACAAATGCAAAAATAGCTGCATCCTAACATATACTTTGGATTATCACAGTATCAAAAATATTATTGAAGAAAACTGGGACATTGTCACAGGAAACCCTTTTCTGATTAACATCTTAGGTGAAGCCGCATCATTTGTTTATAGGAAGGCCAGGAACATTAGAAGTTTTGTTGAATTGAAACCTAGACCATGTGAGAAAAGCACTAAAAGATGTGAAACTAATTGTACATTTTGTATATTTATACAGCAAGGTGATAGTTTTTATTTCCCTTATTTAAAGAAGATCATTAAAAACAGTGCAGGGGTGATTGTAACACTAAACAAGTAATTTACAGGGCACAGTGCAATGAATGTGATGCATTCTATGTGGGCAAGACTGTAAATAAACTCAAGCATAGGATTTCATGTCATCTGTCAGAAATCCGCTCTGGATGTAAAAATAATGCACTAGTCAAACACCTCTCTCTTCATAAAAGACACAGGTTTTAAGTTCCAGATCCTGGATCGCATAGACATGGGTGATCTTGAAGGAGACATCCCGAATATTCTGGAGAAACATGAACTCATGTGACAATTAAAGCTGAACTCTTTTAGGAAGCCTGGACTAAACTACTACTGTTCAATTAAAAGTGCACTGGAACTTAGAAAATTGCCACATTGTTTACATGACTAATTGTATTTTATTCTACAAATTGGTTTTAAATACCATTTTAAATCAGCTGAAATTTAACAATAGGTTATGAAAATAGAAATAGATTTTTACATGCAAAATGTATATATATATATATATATATATATATATATATATATTTTTTTTTTTGATTGCCAAATAAACTAAGGTTGATATATTTCCAGCCATGTAGTATATTGTCTTGGATAAAATCACAGACTTAATAATCTACTTAATAATGTGGTTGAATAAGAGGTACTACATCATTATATAATTGTATTTAAAGTACATAAGGGTTATATATTATTATGACAGCTACTAAGTAGGGCAGGACCAGCTCGAATGTCACACTGATGGAGGAAGGGATGTGAATTTAACATGTGTACCAATAACACTTTGTTTTACAGCAGAATAAACTACTCCCATACCTGATAAGTATATATATATATTTAGAAAGCTTGTGAGGAAATTATTACTCTATTTTTGTTTTACTTGGATCGTTTGTTTATGTACTTAATAAAGGATTTTCGACTGGAAACAGACTGCCTGCCTTGCTTGGATTACTTTCGAATACTTATTAATGCTGTACAATTATATATTTTCTATTATTACTTTTTGTTTTGTTTTGACTTAAGACAAGTTTACGTTTGCTACTTCTACTACCATTGTCTGATCTGATTAATATACAGTGATTAACTAGAAATATATAGACTGAAAATCTTCCACACAGAGAAGTTTCTTACACTGTTTTGTTTTTGGACCCATTACACTTTAGTGGGTTGTTTTGAGACTTCGGGGATACCACGGAGATTGCTTGTTTTTTAAACAAAACCTTCCAAATCTTCATCTCTTTCTTCCCTCCTAGCTTCCAAACTTCCACAGGAATACCATCTTCTCCTGGAGACTTTACTGCAGATTATATATCACCATTTTTATCTCATCTCCTCCTGTATTAACTGTTAATTGTTGAGCCTCATTTACATCTGACCTTGGAGTACTTACATCTCCCATAAATTTTTCATTTATACTTTCTCTTAATGTCCACATTCCTCTGCTTTATATACATTTTCAGAAAATTTCTGAAAAATTTGATACCTCTACAACATCTCTGGTTATTTTTCTTGTTATTGACTCCTTACGTTGTGCTCTGGAGATATCATCAAAAAACAGCTGCTTAAGAAAAACCTTTCTAAACTCATGATATTGTCAAAATACTCCCTTATTTTCACTTTAGCACTCTGCATTTACGCCTCTCGCTGTTCTGTGAGATTCACCTTATTCTGCAATACTTTAACCTTTGTTAGCCACTTTAAATTATTCTTGCTACTTGTTAGCCATAACTCTTTTTCTTTTATTTCAATCCTATTTTTAAACTTCACTTTCATTTTATCCCACTGACTAGCTATAACTATTGAAGAAATTTCTGTCTTCTCTAATAGTTTTTGAGTAATTTACATTACCCGTTCTTTAAATGACCCTCTTTTTAACAGGATAGTGGGGCACTGCCAGTGTCTCATTTTAATGTCATCATGCTGCATTTTCATCCTAGTTGATATTGGGACATGATCTGAAATAGTTATTGGATGTGTGTTGAAGCTTTCAATTAAATGCACATGTACCTGTGAAATATAATTTCTGTCTAGTCTAGTTCAGTCATTGTGACTTAGGGAATAATATGTAAATGTTCTCCAAGTTTCTACTAGTGAATTCATGTCTTCTATGCCAAATATTTTCAGACACTTCTTCAGAAATATACCCCCTTTTGTTATATTTTCCCTTCTAGGTCCCCTAGATACATCTTCATTGTTACTTGTCAAGTTCCAGTCCCCACCTCTAAGTAATATTCCCTACTGAAAGTTGTTTTTTTCTCCCACAATTTTCCTAAACTTCATAATAGCAATTTTATGTGTTATATGAGTAAATGCCAATGTAACTAATCTACCACTACTATCTTCTTTTCCCTCTTCTATCACTATTGGAGCTCCTCTAGCAATTAGTGTAAGCATTCCCCTTTTCTTTTGTCCCTGATATTATGCTGAATATATACCCTGAAATCCTTTCTTTATCAACTTCACATGCTCACTTCTTTTCAGATATATGTCATGTAGCACTGCTATTTACACTCTGCATTTCTTAATATAATTCAGTACTCATCTTTTTGTCTATACCTGTGAGGCCATTCACTTTCCAAAATAATATGTTTAGTGTAGCCATTATGATATGTAGTTTTTATTTCCACATATTATGCATAACACAGGTTGATCTGTTATACATTTGTTTCTTGTTATCCCCATTTGTATCTGTCACATTTTACAATACTTTTTGTTTTGATGAAAACCCTCACAAATAAATAAATAAGCACACAACCAGAACACCTCCATAACCTATTAACCTAAAACAAACACGCAAAGCTATGTACATCTTCAAATAATGAAGTTTAACCCTCCCAATAGGAGCAAATGTCCCAAGTCAACAGCTGCACACACATGAATAACTTAACCTAACATTAAGGCTATCCATGCTAAGATGCATATTACAGCCTGCACTCCTACTTAAACTAATAGCTGTCTGTTCTTGTCTTAGCTTTACTCCCCTCCTAGATGTCAAAAACAGCTTATATGCTTTCAGAAAACATTACTCTTTATCCTTTAAAAAGTGTTCTGGCTTTTATCTCATCCCCTACAGTCAGCTTATATCCATGTTACCACAAGTTCCAAATCTACAGCTCTGCAAATCTTACAACTTGCACTGATCATTTATTTGTCAAAGGAAAACTTTTCATTACATTCCGTGTGGTCTTATTTACTTGCTTACCCCAAAAAACTTATTAGATTAAGCCAAATGCCTTAATCCAGGTATTCACCTATGCAAAAGTAAGACAGAACATATCAATGCTACATATATTATAATCTATGCATTTTTACACCCCATCCCCCACCTCAACAATTTGAGTATACAGTATATTAATTTAAATATACTTTTATCCAGCCTTTCTTCTCTTTTTACATTGTTATGCCTGCATTTCTTAAAACTAAAAAAGAAAAAAAATGCACTTGTTTACTTCAGTATCCTTATCACATACAATAGCTGAAAATACTTTACTATATAAAGTGCAATTTATATCATGAAAGGTCCCATACAAATAATGTTGAGAATGGAAATTGCTTCACTTACTTTTCCTTTTTTTCCTCCCCTTCTTCCCTTCAGTCTTTTTCCAAACATTTATGTCATGAAGCGAGGCATATACATTTCAGTCCCCCACAAATTTAACAAAGTCCACAAAAGTCTAATCCTTCCACTTTTTCTTGTTAAGCCATATTTCAAAAATGTGATTATTGCTTTATAGTCTCACATTCACTAATTTCAGTGTTTGCTGGTCTTCCGGCTTATCTCCATCTTCTAACTCCAGACTCCCATTCAATTCCAAGGTATTTGCCGATTCTTCTGGTCAGTTCCTATGTTTTTTTTCTGTCTCAAGCATTTTCCTTTGGAACATTGGAAAACGTTTCACTGGCAAAGTCCCCTTTGTTTGATGGCCCACTTTTTGTTGGACAAACTTTTGTATTTCCACCTTAGCCTGTTCTACATCAAAAAATGACTTTGATCCTGCAGGAATCGGACACCTGCCTCTCAACATTCCCTGATTTGATTGTTACACTACTTTATAATATTTATTAAACATATCATACTTATTAGTCACTGTCTCTGAATTTTTATTTTATTCCAACTTTTTTTCACAATTGGTTTACTACCATTTATTTAAATTATTACATATTTTTATGACATAAATCCTATTGTCAACCATTCTAAAGAACTTCATATTAGCCTTAATTTCACTTCTATGAAGCAGGCTTTTTATGAGAATGAAGAGGTGCTTCATTTTTAGTGGGTTGGAAGAAGCAGGCAAAGGATTGGGTAAGGCTGAATAGAAATGTTAGCATTCTGATCTTTGATGACATTTTTTTTTACAATGGTTCCCATGCCAGGGTGGAGAATAATGCTGAATTATCTGCCACATTTAAAGTGTCAAGGGTGCCAGACAGGGCTGCCTACTTTCTCGTGTACTATTTGCTCTTTACTTAGAACAACTAGCCCTGAAGATAAATTCACAAATACAAGGAATGGCAATTGAGCAAGAAGAATTGAAGTTCATGCTTTATGAGGATGACTTGTTAATATATCTTACAAACCCAGAAACTCAGAAGACTCCTGGACAAGTTTTATAGCATTTCAGGCATTAAGGTAAATCTGAATAAACAGCAGGCTGTTTGAATAAACGTTCAGCCATCTATTGCACTAAGAGAACAATATCAAAATTTATGGTGTCCCAAAATGGTCAGATGCTTAGAGGTGAGTTTAGCCAGTTAATTAGAAGAAACAGTTCATTTATTTTATTTTATTTTATTTTTTACCCTTTATTGACCACTTTAGTCCCACTAGGCTGATAGTCTGTTTTTAGGGGAGGTCCAAGATGGACTTTATACTACAAGGGGACATTTGGCCAGGGCATGAGGAACTTTTTGATAGGTGCTATGAAATATCTTACGTCCACCTAAGCTACTACAGAGTCAAGCAGATGGGGACATGGTTTAATATGTCATCAGGACAGCACAGTCAGGAATGCAGCCACCCCTTATGCTTCTCTGCAGTGTCAGCAATCCATTTACCTGGTTAGGGTTAATTCTTCAGACCTTAAAAAGGAATGCTTCACATTTAAATGAAATAGAAATTATTAGAACTAGACTTGGAACAAAAGGTAAAGTACAGATGTATATTTTTCAGACAGCATTATATTATTTTCAGGCACTCCCTCTAAGCCCAGGAGGAAACTTTTTTAGTGACTTAGAAAAATGAGATGAAAAGTTTTATATGAGGTCTTGGCAAACCAAGAGTATCTTGGGATACACTTATTCTATCCAGAGACTTGGGAGGACTGGGTGCCCCTGACCTGACAGCATACTGGAAAACATCTCAGTTAAAACACTTACTGAGCCATAATTGTACTGAGATTCATAGGTTCATAAGAGATTACTAAGCTAATGGCTTAAGAGCCCTTACAAGCCTAGTGAATATAACCCAAATTTACCCAATATATGACTTCTAGGTGCAAGAGGATGGCACGGGTTTATGCCTATGCCTTGAGTATCTTACAGATTGTCCCTGTCCTTAAGGGATATAGGTGCTACCCCAGGTGTGAATTTGAGCATCCCCATCCATTGATCCAAACTGCATTTGAAGATGGCCAGGGGAAGGGCTCTGCTTAACATGAATACGAAGCCTGTTCCAAAGAAGCGGCAATATCTGAGACACATATCTGTCTCTCCAGCATATTATGTTTGAGCTACTGACTAGGTTTATATCCCTAGATTGAGTGACCCTTGTGCTGTTTGACTTGCAGATATGTAGTAGTTCCATCAGGGCTGAATTTGTGAGTGCCTTTTAGGTCAGGCATAGGTAATACCTTAATAGTCAATAGGAGAGAGAGTAGAGAGATATAGCTTTTAGTCTATCCACACAGGGCATGTTTATACCCTGTATGATCCTTGTGAGGAACATGAGGTCACTCCAGCTGCTGTAAGTGTCTAGTCAAGTACATGGCAAATGGTGCACTGTACTTGATTATTGGTCTAATGAGGGCTGAATACAGTAGCACTATAATTTCTTTGGATCTGGATGCCATACCTGTACTTATAAGTTGTGCCACATAGAAGGACTTCCTCACCACTGAGGACACATGGCAGACAAAGTTGAGAGTACTATCTATCTGTGTACCTAGATCTCTCACCTCTGAGTCTACTCTTAGGGGTGTGCTATTGATGTTGTAATTTGCAGGGGTATTTGACTTCCCAAAGGTATGATGATGCATTTTTTCACATTTAGTTTTAGGCCATGGTTCTGGCACCAATCATTTGTCTATTCTAGACTCTCATGAAGGATAACTACATTGTTGGGGGATTTAATGATTGCCCCCTAGTTGCAGTCGTTGGCAAACTTTGTCATCCAGATGCTTTCCACATTAGCCTAGAGAAGTATATTCCAAACAAGAGGGGTTCCAGCACTCAGCCCTGTGGAACATCACTAGTACCTGGCCTCTTGCTGAATCTGGATTCACCCACTTCAACTACATGTGTCCTGTCCATGAGCCAACTGGCTATCGATTTGTTGAAATAGGGATTTATGCCAAGGTTTGTAAGTTTATTTATACCTAAATGGAAATTGTGTCAAATGCCTTGGCTACATTGAGGTAGGCAGAATGTGCTGTTTTACCCTCATCCATAGCCTTAATAGTTTTCTCAAATAAGTCCACCAGATTCAGTAGGCATGACTTGCCCTTGACAAAGCCAAATTGGGTCGGGTCCAGTGTTTGGAGGGTTCATATGTCATTATTTATGAGGTCCATGAATATTCATTCCATGGACGACTTGTTCCCTGATTCACTTGTTTAGGCTAATGAGGGGCCTATTGCTCTGTTGTGCACATTCCTTCTTATTTCTAAGTATGCTTTTCTTTCTTTTGTTGAACAACTTAATATGAGGGGTCCACCAGGGTGGCTCACTTTTCTGGTTTAACCTGGGTTTATTTTAGTCTGGTACTGCCATTTCTATGCATTTGCTTTTATGGTCATATGAGGCTTTTGTGTATGCCTTTCCATAGGTTTCTGTGTTTTCTGGATTTGGGGGAGCTTGGAAACTAGCTATGCCATCTCTTAAGAGGGGTAATTTACCTTGGAGATGTTTTTAAAGTTTTTGGGGTGACTAGTTTTAATTTTACCTTTATTTCAAGGGAGACTGTTTTGTGATCTGATCTTACCAGTGAGGACATTGCATGGAGACGGGGTGCAGCTCTCTCTCAAATATGTGAGAACCAGATTTTGGATGTTTGTTCCCCTAGTGCAGATGAGCTGCTCTAGGCACTTGAATTTACAAGTCAAGAAATCATTTGGTCTGCATGTTAATGGTTTTGTATACCTCTCAATTAATGTAGGGATAGTTAAAATCACCCATGATTATGGTACTGGGATGGATGGTGAGTGATTCTAGTAGCATCAGGTATGAAGTATGAGTTTCCTGGAACCTGTAGATAGCAAGAATATGGTAATTGATTTTTCCTATGTTTAGCAGGACACGGAGTAGCTCAAGCATGTTATATTGCTTGACCAGCCTTGAGGTGTGCTTATCCTTTAAGTAGATAGATATACCTCTACCCTTTGTTCTTTCATTTTCAGTGGGTAGTCTGAATAAATGAAAGGTGTTAGAGTCATGCACTGCCAAAGTGCTTTCCATGGCTTTGAACCATGTTTCAGTAACTGCACAGACGTCCGTATTCTCCAGGGTGAGAACAGCAGGAAGTGCAGTTGCTTGTTGAGACTCCTAGCATTGAGCAGTAACACCTTTAGTTTGTTCTGAGTAGCGTTCATTATGTTGGAAGGTTTGTCTATTTGGCAATGCCTAAAAAGGCACTGTAGGGGTGGATAATGTTTTGGCCAATATCAAAAAGCCTAGAGGTGACAGGCGAGGGCTATCCCTGGAAAAGCAATGTGGCCTGTCAACCATGTCCTCCCAGGCTGACATATATTGGACCCCTTTGGAATGACACCAGTAGCTAAATCAATTGTTAAAGTCAATAATTTTCCATTTGTTTTGTGGCATCATCCTTGGAGATGGTAGGATGCTGCTCAGTGCTAGACTCGTACCTGCTGGTATTGTGGAATCATCCTTGGAGATAGTAGGATGCTGCTCATTGCTAGGCTCATACCTGCTTGTGACACACATTTTGAGAGCTCAGTCATGTCTCTTTTCATATAGTCCAGGGAGGTGTCTCAGGTCATTCACACCCACATGGACTGTGACTGAGTCATACTGATACTTAGGTGTACATGCCCTAAGTGCTTGCTATGATCTGGTAGATCCTGGCCCCTGACAGGTAACTAACTGAAACCTTTTTATCCAGCCTAAGGGAGAGATCACTGTGTCTCACAATGGAGTCTTTTATTACTAGAATACTGGGTTATGGAGTGTCTCGCCTTATGGGCTTGGTAGTTGAGACACGATGAGATGTCTTTTTGTGTTGTGATGGGAATTGTCTTGTTTGTGTGCATGTGGAATTTTTGAGGACTGTACCTGAGTGGCCTTTGAGGTTTGGATAAGTTAGATTTGAGCACCTCTGCATATGTGGATCTATGTGTTTGTATGGTCCTTTGTGGGCATGGTGAGTGATGTGTATGAGTCACTGAACTTGTTTGTTGCTTCTTGTGTCTGTATGTGAGAGTCTAGCCCACACTAATTATGCCCGAAGGCCAATCAGGTAAGCACACCATGAGCTTTCTATCAGCAATTCCTAGCTCAGATAGGTGAAATCAAGCCTCTCCTACCACAGGAGTTCAGACTTAGATCAATGCTCTTAATGTAAAATGACTGGTTTGGAGCCCAAGTGTTAAGGAACCACAAAGAGATGCCTAATATTAACTAAGAAGCACTAAATGCAATGTATTTCAATGCATAGCAGCAGCCCTTATAAGTTTGAAAATGCAAGCTTAAATTTTGAAGTGCAAAAAAAAAAAACAATGAATAGCGCAGTAATCCTTCACAGTATAATGAAAATAAGTAATGCAAGTGCAAAATGATACTTCATTTGTCTTGCCAAGGATGGCTTCAGAAGTTAGCAAAATCTGTCAAAGTCTCTGGTGTCATTGGCAAACAATGAGCAGCTCTGGATAAATGAGCCAAGACTCGTGCAAAAGTGATGCTTATATACAATCAGAAAAAAGCAAGTTTTACACTAACTATGCCCTGAGGTCAATCAGGTAAGCACACGCTGAGCTTTCCACTAGTAATTCCCAGCTCAGATAGATGGACTCAGCCATCTCTTGTCACCAGAGTGCACACCTTGACCCTCAATCTTAAATGACTGGTTTGGAGCCCAAATGTTAAGGAACCACAGACATGCCTAATACTAACTATGAAGCATTAGATACAGTGTATTTCAGTACATAGCAGCATCCCTTACAGCAGTTTGAAAATGCAACTTCAAACTTTAAAGAAGGGCAAAAAAAAAAGAAAAAAAAAACAATAACTAGCACAATAAACTTTCACAGTATAATGAAAATAAGTAATGTTTCTAGATGTTTGCATCTGTATGGGGCACTGGAATGGCAAGCAGCGGCTTGAAAATGTGCCAAATTTATATCAGCACTGGAAATACAGAAAACTGATAAATGAACCCTTTGGGCAATAAAATGACTACACTTAGAGCCTTTTTATATGCATCAAAGCTTAGCAAGATCAGACAAACACCTATTGCCACTACATGAATAATCCCAGTCCTAATGTAAAAGTACAGTAAAAGAGTGTCCGGAGTAAAATGCTGCCAAAAAAAAAAAACTTAAGAAAAGGCAATAAGTAATTCAAGATAACAGCAATGTGCTTTAAATAGCTTATAAAACTGTGATTATTCAATAAAAGTATTTTGCTTTGTTGAAATGAGCCAAGAGCCACTCAATTGTGCAGAATTTATAAAGACACTAAAAGCAGGGTCAGCTGATTAATAAGTCCTCTGGCCAATGAAACAACTACATGCAGGAGTCTCTAGTGTGTTTCCCCAACATATACAGAACAGGCCACCACCAACTGCCTCTAGATGGAGCATCCTCTGTCCTCTTGATGTGAAAACACAGAAAAGAGCTTGCTAGAGTGTAAAAATACAATACTTTATCTAACAGATAGCTAGATAATGAATTCAGAGCAAGTAATCAGTAGAACAGACAATGAGAGGCAAAATGCACTTTTTCATTTAAATGAAGCACAAAGAAAGGCAAATAAATAATTCAAGATATCTACAGCAGTGTAGAAATGGGGGAGATTACAAACCTCAATTTGCAGTAAGGGTGGGCAAGTTAAAAATCACCTGGTTTAAAAAGCATATCAATGGCCTTCAGTCTTATCAGAAAAGACGAGGCCACAGATATATTCTTTGAATTTAAGTATCACTCAAGAAACATATTAGCCAAAGAAGAAAAGCATGTAAGATGTGCATAGTCTACCTGCCACACAGAACAAAAACACCAGACCAAACAGATTTCTCAAAACAGAAAATAAAATGGAACTGTGAAAACAGAAAGCAGCTCAATTAGTTTAAGCAACTCACAGACAAAAAGAGATTACTTTCTTCAACAGCAGGGAGTTACCAACAGGTGAGTACCCAGCTAGATGCCAGTTCTTAGTAGACAATTACTATGGTCTCAATATTTAAACTTGGAAACATGTCTGTGGAGGAGAACAGGCCCGGGACATTTTGAAAACCTTGAAGGATGTGGCAGAAAAGTTATGAATGGTTGATCCCTTGGGAAAGAGTGAAGTAAGCCATTTTATGGTAAGCCCCCAAACAGGTAGGGGTAATGGTTAAAGGGGGAGGTGATACTTTAATTAAGTGTGTGACAAAAGAGTTGAGAGGTAGATTTAGCAGAAGCTCAAGCCTTTGTAAAATAGAATGGATTTAAAGAAATTTGTAAAGAAACAGGAACTGATTACATTAAATAAGGTGGGCTCAAGAAGATTTTATACAATCATAAAGAAAGATACACTGCTACTAAAAACGGGGCAATGGTGGATTGAAATTTTAAGATGCCTTAGACCAGCAGGGGTAACAAGAAAAGGATTAATATCAGGAATACATAAATATATAGAAGGGATAAGAATATCCATAAAATATAAAACTGAAAAGAGGTGGGAAAGAGTGTTGAATGTAAGGATGTGAGGAAGTCAAAGGGAAGAATATAAATATGATGATCGAAGGCAGTAAATGTTATGCAATTTCAGATATTTGCTTGGAAATGTTTGCGCAAAGATTTTCATACACCAGAGCAGCTAGGTAAAATATATACGGGGTATCAGATAAGTGTTGGAGGTGTCATACAGATCAGCTGGGGAGTTGGTTACAGATTTTCTGGGTATGTCCAAAATTATCAGAGATTAAGGAATACTTACAGGAACTTTCTTCCACATTATGGCTTGGGAGAGGTACTTCCATCCAGAAATCTTTTTTTTAGGGTACCTCCTTTCAGGAATCTGGACCCCAAATGAAAAAATGCTATTGAACACTGTGATGTTAGCCAGAAAAAAAATATAATAATGAGGAGACAGAAAAAGGAGAGCCCATCAAACAAAGAATATTTATATAGGCTGATAAAGGAAATAGCAGACCATGAAGGAGTAATTGCAGAATAAAGAATGCCAGCCAAAGTAAGAAAAGAAATGGGGGACATGGATTAAAAGCATGAAAAATCAAGAGGACACAGTAAGAAAAGGGAGGGATGCCCAGGATAAGTTCAAATAAGTTTTCTAGAATGTAGATCATACTCAGCATAACCTGCACTGAACGTGTGTGTGTGTGTGTGTGTGTGTGTGTGTGTTGTGGGGGGGGGGTGAAGATGAATAAAAGAACAGCAAAGAGTTTTGCATTGTTATAAATTGGGTTTATGTGTGGTTAAAGTTTTTTTTTTATTATTTTTGTTATAATTTGATTAAATCAGTTAATACGTACTTAGAGTTAATTAAAGAGTTCAAAATTGTAAGCACTGGGTCTGGGTGAGTCCAGATGTAAAAGCAAATGATAGTTTTGCTTAAAGTCTAACCCCCGGATTTACTAATCTTCCATGTAAGACTAGATTAGTCTTACACAGAAGTGCCAGTCTGAGAGTATGATGGCAATGCGCCATGCATATTAATGAGGGCATGCTGCCTCAACTCTTAAGCTTACATGTAGCGTGGACGAGTGTAGGGGGCATGTCGGACTGCTGAGCAGTCCAAAAATCCATGCCCCTGCAATGAAGAAATGCTGCAATTTCGAGTTACATGAGCGAGTCCGCTCACATGTGCACAATGTAACACTACACTCCCCCATATGTTAAACAACTGACAAAATTAAAAATAAAAAGTTTTTTTATTTTTTATTTTTTCATCCGATATAGCTGCCCGTATTTGTGCATTTGCGTGGGTTTGCCCATTGCTTAGCTACAGTTAGCAGCTTAGACACCAGAAGAGGATAACAAGAAAAATATATGCAAATTAAGGAAAATAGTGATAGTGTAGTGGTTAGAGCCTTCGCACAAAGAGGAGGCATTCCCGGTTCGAGTCCCACTACTGCAAGTTCCATTTTCTGTTGGAAATCTGTATACAAAAATATTTCCTGACATTTTTTATGCATAAGTTTTGTAAAAAGCATTGAAATGTTAAATGTAGTAGTGAACAAATTATATATATATATATGAAGGTGAAATGGTTATGCATTCTGAGGCATGAGTACCCTATTTTAAGCAATAGAAAGCACTGCTAAGCACATTTTACCATTATTGAGCATATTTAAATCCAATTGCGCGTAGCTGTGCACCGCATTAACCAGCGCAAAGTCTTTGTGCGTAGCTGCGCACAGCGCTAACCAGCGCAGCCACAACATATTTGCACATAACTGCACACTGCGCTAACCAGCACAACGTCTGGCAACGTTGAGCAATGTCGGGCAACGTTGAGCAACATTGAGCAAAGTCAAGCAAAGTTGGTTAAACACGGCCACACCTCCTTTACTGTACCTTAACCAGTCAGGTCTGCCCAGTAGGAAAATAAAAAGCAGTGACAGGGCTCAAACTCAGGATACGGTGCACTATAGTCACAGTACTTAACCACTAAGCCATGACAGCATTTCATAAACATGGACTTTCAACAGACAGATATCTATCAAAGGAATTTTAAACATTGCCAACATCAGCTAAGCAGACGTGCCTACAGCTGAGTTTTTCCAAAACTGGCCAATCACAAATAAGTGCGGGAAATGAGGCATATTTAAGCTCCACAGGCGGGAATACTTGCTATAACTGGTTGTAGCTTCCTTCTGCAGTCAGCATGGCCGGTGTTAGAGAAGGCACTAGATTTAGAGTGCAACGCTGGGGCATTGAGGAGTCCAAAGTAATGGTTTGGCTCCTTTTCCACAATCATGAGGAAAGACTCCTGCGGGGCCAGTACTAGGGTAACCAATATAAGATGGAGGCCTGGAACAGTCTTGCCCATAATCTCACCAGTGCCACTGGTGTTCCTTGGACTGGTGAGCAGGTCAGGCACCATTATTCTGACCTGAAGCAACGTAGGGAGGATCAACTGGACCAGTGGATCCAGGAATCCTGTACAATGCCTAATGCCCCAGTACTGAGTAAGTAGCCATTGTATTAAGTAGTTAAGAATTGCTATGCTTGTCTATACTATGGATAGGTATGTCTCAATATCACCGCATTTACTTCACAGCTGCAGGTGTCCGGGCTATGAACCAGCAAGCCCATGAAGATAGGCTGCAAAGGCTGCGTCATCAGGCAGGTTAGTAATTATTCTGCATGTACTGCTATATAAAATAAATGAGAGAGCCTTCAAAAAGTCTTTTAACCCAATAAATAAAGGTGTAATAATCCTTTAATAAATGTATGATTGATGGAGTGCGTCTATGTTATTTTCTTTGATATGTTGTTGTACTGTTGCATTCTACAAATAGCAGTGTTGTATTAAACAGTGTCAACCCACACTTGGGTAGGCCCATATAAAGTGGATGAAGGGAGTGCCAGTATCTTGTACGCATATGTACAGCCCTCAACTGTTGGTTCATGGCCAGCATGTACAGGTTAATCTGGCACATGAGTAGCTTGCTATTGTGTTCCCCAGAAAAGTCAATGTGCTCCCAGAAATGTAGGGAACTGTTAACATATAACTGATACTTTCACCTGAACATATCTATTTAATTATATGAAAGTAGATCTGTCAGTGTACCATCTTAGCAGTAGTGTGTGTGTGAGCAACTCTCAAAATATGTTGCAGTAACATCTGCATATTGGACAGTTTGTATGTAAGATACAGCTCATGTATATAATGATCTAGCAAAATCCAATTGCACAATATAAGGACATTGGGTAGTGTAATAATACATGTAAGGGACATATAACTGCAGTTAATAAGAATGTAGTGAAAACTAGAAGGACGTATAAGTTGTTAATTGGGCTATCTTTTCCCACCCTTCTATATGTGCATAAAAAGTGCAATTCCACACCTCAATCAGTATGTCTAATCTCAAAACATTTGTTGGGACATATGTCCTATTGGTTTATAAATATTTGGATTAAATTCTATGCATGTGCCCTGTTAAAATACCACAATATTGGTGGCCTGTTGCCATCAATTCAACCTGCATGCTGTTGTAATGTCCACTATTGTTCTATATACGCATGTGTTATGCTTGCTTTTCAACTAATAAAAATCTGGTGTGTTGGGTTAATGGGAATACTTCTGCATGCTGTTATAACTAATTGGGAATGCTGTTGACTGTTGATAACCCATATCTTTATTAAACTCTCCAAAACATAGTTCGTATGGGAAGGCCGGTCTCAGTGGACCCACCTGTCACACCTCAGCTGGCCATGGCACCTGGCACCAGAAGATCTGGTGCCCAGCCTGGGACCTCCTCCTCTATTGGCCCTGTGCCACCTTTGGGTGGAAGCTCTGCAGGGGATGGGGCTCGGCCCCCCGTGCAAGCGTGGGTGGAGAAGGGGCACCTATCATCCTTCGAATGGCCCAGGCTGTGGTGCGTAGAGAGATTGAATGTTCTGTTGTAGAACCTCTACGCCAGCTTGAGGCCCGAGTGGCACAACTCCCGGGTCAGCATGCCCCTCCTACATAGCCCCCAGCACAGCCACCCTCTGGGCCATGAAGGTGCAGTGGTGACTCCCCATGGGTGCAGACCTCAATCCCACTGTTTCCATCTGGGGGCTCATAGGCTTGCGATTTCCAAACATCTCTCCCCGTCAAAAGTGTTCACCCACCACATGTGTCATATATCGCCCCTGTATGCATCTTGTTTGTCTTGTCTGTTTACCTCCCCAAATATACCTACTTCCCCTACCCCACATTCCACTCTCACCTGAAAAAAAAGGGCAATCTGCTTGCAAAAAAAAAAAAAATGACGCCCCATACATAGCTGCCCATTTTGCACACATCTACTGGACACATGAAATGTTATTTACTTGGCATTACAACATACTTTGCTGTCCTCACCCCTCTCTCAGGGGTTGAAGGGTTCATATCTACCTCCAAATTTATTGCATATGCACAGCTGTTGCTGTTGAAGAAATGGGCAGTTATGGACCTTCCCTACACCCGTCCTGCACATCCCGAGCTATTTTCCATACTGTCTTTCCCTCTTTGTGCCCCTTTTTCACCACTTTCCTATCTCCCTCTTTTTCTTTTCTTTCAAAGAAATTAGCACGGGGGTAAGCGGGAGTAAGCACTATTAAGTAGTAGTGAGCGGGTTTGCTCGGGTTTGCGCTTGTTTTAGCTTAGTTAAGCAATGCGCAAACCCGCACAAACCCACTTACAACTGCTTAAAAGTGCCTTAGTCACTGTGTATGTGAGGGCCCTTGTTCTGCTCAGGAGCAAAATAAAACACCTCTGTAAGTCTCGAACCCCGGAACTTGCACACACTACACAACTTGAAGTGCCACAAAGCCATGGTAGATATACATCAAGTTGATGCTTAAATAATTATATCATGCATCAGAATGAGTGAATGTAAAGGAAAAATAGGAATACCATACCACACAACTTGTTCTGTGGATGTTAACCAACAGTTGTTGTGGGATTACATTACATGACTGTGATAAGAGAAGCAGCCATTCTAGCAAGAAATAATGTTACACCATACTTTACAACCCCACACAGTATCACAGCAGGACAAACACTGGCATATCTGTTTAGGGCAGAGGCCACACCTTCCAACTGCCCCTAATTTTCAGGGATGTCCCTGATTTTGACCCAAATTTATCTCTGTCCCTCTGAACCCCTCCTAAAACTACTGACTTTGGCCAGAAAGGTGGTGAATTACACTTAATGAAATTTGTTGTTGTTGTTGTGTCTTTCGTCTTTTCCCAGTTAGGGGTCGCCACAGCGGAACTCCTTTCCGCTAATGATTGACAGTAGATTTTTATGTGCTGAGTTACCGGCCCTGACGCACAACCTTAAACAAAGGTATGCCCATTCACGCATGTCTCCACACAGAAGATGCTCTAGCTGAGAATCGAACAGGACAACGTCTTACTGTGAGGTGACAATGCTACTGCAGCACCACCACACTTAATGAATAATGACAATAATTAAGAGTTTGACACTTCTTTTACTTCAGAAAAGGTGTATTCATTCATATGCTCTGATTCTCTCAATGTCTCAACTTAATGGCACTAATATTTTAAAGGTGTCCCTGATTGTCCCTGACTTTTTCTTGACTTTTCCCTGAGTCTGTTCAAATATGTACCTGATTGGTTGAGAGGTCTGGCAGAGGCAGAAACACAGAGGCATATCAGCCTTTCTGCTGTTACAAACTGTGCAAATAGCTTTGGAAGGAGTTTTGGAAGCATACCCTTATGTAGGAATTCAACACTGAAATACAAATGAATGTAGCCATGTACTGGTAGTAACCAACTGTAAGAATGCCGTTGCTCTATTGCTGGAAAGACCTGTGTGGTGCACAGACAAAAAATAACAGGCTAGTCTCTGGCTATCATGTGGGTAGGTCCAGAGTTGGGAGTTACGCAGACAGACTACTTGCCTTGATAAACTAACATGTACACAGCAATCCTGTAAGTCCAGCAATATAAAATCCACACAATACTACTTACGCTCTCTGTACTTCTGCACCCCTACCCAAATGTAGAATATACCTGTGTGTGCAGGGCCTACCAAGGATGTAGGTAAGCATACTCACAGTACTGAAATGTATCCAGTTTTTCTGAGCAGATTGTGCTAATGTCAACACTAAAAAAGCACAAACTGTTTAGAACTGAGTAAATGAATATTCACAGTATAGCAGTTCACAAACATATCTTGTGCCAAAGGAATACATCTCAATAACTAGCTTTGTATGGCAGTTAATTGTAACAGTTGAAACGAAAGTACATCTTTCCATGTATCTTGGGGTAGCATTTTGAGGGGTGAGTACATTTCTACACTGACAAGTGGGTACTGGAAGCAGCAACATTAGGTCTGAGTACAAAATGTAAATCTCTGGCTGCACCCCTGGCTTCTGATATAAGAACTATACCAACCTTCTGTCTTAAACAATGATGTCCACACCAAACAAGGATGATCTCCATCTTGAAAAGTTGAAAGGGCCACGCCTACATGAGTCAGCAATTTATAGTACTGGGTTGCTATGACAGTGGTTACTGCAACTACTACACAGCAGGCTGCATGCAATTAGCAAATGGTGGCCACTAATTGGTGCAGTGGCCATCACATGCTCATGTGCAAATTCCTACAAAAGCAGGCTGCAATCTCTGCCAGCAAACTCTATTGCAGAAATTGACAGAGAGAGAGAGAGAGAGAGAGAGACAGAGAAAAGGAAAAAGAAATATTACCAAATCATACAAAGGAAAGGTATGTGACACATATGTATTTACTGGCATGTAGTAGATGTTATTGAAGAATAGTTTACATAATGTGAACCATTCATATTTGGCAGCAGTACTTCTTTATGCACAGATGTTCTGCTTAACTACTGCTATGGACAATACTGTGTGTACCTGTGGGCAATGGGACATACCTGTGAAATGTGTAGCTCAGCATTAAATGTCAAAGATCTGATCCATGTTATCTGTGTTCTGTACAGTAGTGTGGCCAATGGCTGTTGGGGGGATTAGCGCTAACATTATATAAACATGGGTGTGACAGAACAACACATGCATGATAGTCATATTAAAGTGTAGCTTAGCATTGGCAACTGCTGTAGCAGTCTAGTATGCTTATCTAGCATCTGTTGCCATATATACCCCTCTAATGTTAGTGTGTGTTCATATGTGACACATGCTTGTTCATAGGTTCATAGGTTCATACTAGGCTATCTGCCCTGGGGCAATTATAAGCCTAGTCCAATTCTGTATGGCTTACGCCACCCCTTGATTTGAGTATACTGTGCCCTTTTTAAGGTTTAGTTTACTGTGCCTCTGTCTAATAGTGACACGGGAGTAATCCCTGGGACAAACCTATGATCCCCCATCCACTTATCGAGATTCTTCTTGAAGAGATTCAGTGAGGTGCTCTGCCTCACATGAACTGGAATTCTATTGCAGAGCGAAGGGAGCCTCTGGGTTATGAACCTGTCCCTCCAGTAAGTTCTATTTATTTCTGTGCTGAGGTTCAGGTCCCTCGAGCGTGTGGCTCTAAGGGATTTAGATTTACTGAGGTGGAGCATGTCCATTAATTCTGGATTTGACATAGCTTTGTATGTCAGGCATAGATCACCTCGAAGTAGGCGGTATGCAACTGAGTAGAGCTGGAGTTTTTTTAACCGAGCAGCATATGTCATCTGTTTGAGACCCTTGATCCTCTTGGTGAGATACTTTTGGGGTCTTTCTAATTGCTGCAGGTGTCGGGTAAGATACATCCCAAAAGGGGCATTGTATTCTATGATGGGCCTGATGAGGGATGAACAAAGGGCACGATTACCTCTCTTGATCTAGATGTGAAACCCTTCGTGATGAGGTGGGCTATGTAGAAGGTCTTTCTAACCACTTTGGCAATGTGGTTTTCAAAGGAGAGATTGCTATCAACTTGGGTCCCCAGGTCCCTAATAACTTTCTCTGTACTTAATGGGTTTCCGCCTATGTGGTAATTTGTGGGCACATTGTTTTGCCAAAGGGTATGACTATACATTTTTGGCATTTAGCTTTAAACCATGGTGCTGGCACCAGTTATCTGTCTTTGCGAGACCTTTTGAAGGATGTTTGTGTCAGCTGGAGAGTTGACTATGGCACCCAGTTTGCAGTCGTCTGCGGACTTGGTGAGCCATAGTCCTCCCACATTTGCCTGTACCTCGGAAAAGTATATACCGAACAAGAGTGGTCCCAGGACAGAACCCTGTGGGATGCCACTTGTGACCGGTTTTGAGTCTGACATGGCTCCAGCAACTCTCACTCTGTGGGTTCTGTCTTTGAGCCAGTTTGCGACCCATCTTGTGACATAGCGGTTTATATTTAAGCTGGATAGCTTATCTATGATGCCCGAGTGGGGTATTGTGTCAAATGCCTTTGCAAGGTCCAGATAGGCTGTGTGGACTACCTTCCCTTCATCTATGGCTTTGGTGACTGTTTCAAAGAAGCCAACCAGGTTCAAAAGGCAGGATCTGCCCTTGACAAAGCCGAACTGGGTAGGATCTAGTGTCTGTAGGTCCCCAATGTCTTTGTTTATGAGCTCCATGATGATCCTCTCCATAGCCTTGCAGAATAAGCTTGTCAGGCTTATGGGGCGATAGTTTCCAGGGTCCGTAGAGGCTCCACCTTTGTGGAGTGGGACCACTGTTGCTGTACGCCATTCTGTGGGCACATATCCTGTAGTGAGGCTGAGATTGTATAGCTGTTTTATTTGAGGGATTAGTTTCTCTTGTAGTCCATGTAGGACGCAACCTGGGACGGCATTTGGTCCCATGGAAGCAGTGTTTTTTGCTTTGGAGAGGGCAGCCTTCACCTGAGCATCTGAGATGTTTGGGAGGCAGCCCTCTGCCGGGATAGATACTTGCTCTTTTGGGGAGGGGGGTGGAGAAGTTTGCACTGAACCTGTCTGCCAGGATATTGGCGATGTCTGTGGGTTCAGTGTATTTTTTGTCGTTTAGAATCAACTCAGAACAAGTCTGGGAGTTGCATCCCAGGTTTCTAACATAACTGAAAAAATCCTTATGATTGTCTTTGGTGTCCTGTGCAATTTTTCTCTCGAAGTTAGCCTTGGAGGATTTTATGAGGAATCGTAATTTTTTGCTAGTACTGATCAGAGATGCCTTCCCTATTAGGGATTTTGCTCTATCATGTAGTAGCTTCCTCCTTCTGTTGTACAGTTTATTTATGGCAGGGGTCCACCAGACTGGATGCCTGCCTTTGGATGATTGTGTCTTGGTTTTGTTTGGGATAGCATGATCCATGCATTCCTGGAGATGTCCGTAGAATGCATTTATATAGGATTCTGCAGTTTGGGCTGTAGTTTCCACTGGCCCTGGGGCCTTGAAGGATTCCACTTCGGTTTTGAGAAGTGAGAAGTTTGCTTTTGAGAAGTTTTTCACTGTGGTTTTCTGGGCTGGGGGTGGGGTCGGGATGTGGACATCCAGTGAAATTAATTTATGGTCTGATCTTAACAATGAGGGATATACTTCTGGTGTGGAGCATAGAGTCCCCATGTTGGTAATGATCAGGTCTAGTATGTTATCCCCTCTTGTGGGAGTGGTGACTAGTTGTTCCATAGCATTTGAGTTTATAATTTCCAGGAATCTTTGGGCTAAGGTGCTGGGGCTTGAGTAGTGCTTCCAGTCAATGTTTGGGTAGTTGAAGTCGCCCAATATAATGGTGTTCGGAGAGATCTTCATGTTCTCCAATGTTTTCAGGAAAGCTGAATGGGATTCCTGACTTTGACAGGGTGGTCTGTAGGATGCTATAAACTGAAAAGCAGTCTTGCCCACTGTTAGTTGCACATGGATGGTCTCTGATACTTTGTGCAATGCCACTAACCTGGAGGTGTGGATATCCTTGATAAATATGGAAACTCCCCCTCCTTTTGTGGTTCGGTCCGGGTTTTGGGGCCGAAAAGCATGATATGAGGTATAGCCTGGTAGTGCTGGGGTGCTTTCTGGAGCCTTGAACCAGGTTTCTGTCACTGCACAGATACTGATGTTCTCCATACTGAGGAGAGCTTCGAGTGCATGCATCTTGAGGTTAAGACTTCTGGTGTTTAGCAGCATTACCCTTGGTTTCTTGTTCCTTGTGCTGTCTATGGGGGTGGGTTTGACTTTTGAGCCTTGCCTAAAAAAGGCACTATGGGGGTAGCAAGAGTCTTTGCCAATATCCGAAAGCCCAGTGGTGACAGGTACAAGCCGTCCCTAGCAAAGCAACGTGGCTTGTCGAGCATGTCATTCCAGGCTGACAGACACTGGATCCCCTTTGAATGATACCAAAAGTTTAGCCAATTGTTAAAATCGATCATTTTGTCTTTGTACTGTGGCATCATTCTAGGTGAGGGTAAGATGCTGCTCAAGGTCAGGGTCATACCAGCCTGGGCTACATGATCAGAGAGCTCCTCTATGTCTCTTTTCATGTAGTCCAGGGAGGTACGTCTCAGGTCATTCACACCAGCATGTACAATGACTGAGTCATATTTGTATTTGCTTTGGTGTGACTTGAGTGCTTGCGTTATGTGTCGGATCCTAGCACCCGACAGGCAGCTCACTGTGACCTTCTCTTTATTCAGCCTGGTGAGCAGGATGTCAGTGTGTCTGACAATAGAGTCACCTATAACAAGAGTATCAGGTGTGTTATTCAGCCTTAAGGGCTGTGGCTGCTTGGCACACTGACTTTGTGGGTTATGTGTTGTGTGTGTTTTGTTTTGAGGTAGCGTTTACTTGGATGTCTGCTTTGGAGGTCTCTGTTGCTTAGGTAGATTTTTATTTAGAGCCTCCGAGTATGTTTTTGTGTATTTATGTGTTTGGTTCGCTGATGTGGTGGGACTATGTGATACTGGAATTGTGTTGTGTGAGGTTACCTTCTCCTCCTGACTGGTTACACCAGTTTTGAGATGAGAGAGCTCAGCCTCCAGTTTGGCTAAATAGTTGCATCTCTCACATATATTTGAACCTGTTTGGAGGAGGAGAGGGTTGTCCGTGTACATGAGACAGTTGTAACATTGCCTCAAAATTCCCGGATTCACCAGCTAGACTGGAGAGGAAACCATTGGCTGACCTTTGGACATGCTAGAGTAATAGGAAAACTGAATTTAAGATGGACCAATAGAGGACAGGGTAATCGTAGAGAGTATAAGAGTAAGTAGTGCTTATGGTTTAATAGTGCTAACTTGTAGGATTACTTAATTGGACCAGTGAAGGGCCTTAGAATGAGAATATGGTGTTAAATTGAGAGATAGAGCAGTTCTAAGGGAAAAAGTGAAGAGCAGACTTTGTGGAGCCAGGAATAGTTTAAACCCAATTAGGCGGCACTGCCCGCTGTTGCGCTATTCTCAAAAACACGCAAAACTGCACAAAAGAGGGTTTTAAGAGAGGAAGATGAAGGAGTTTTGGAATTGACCCAGAATGGCCAATAAAGCTACAGTTTCAAGTCAGTAACCACTCCCACAGGGGCAGGCAGGCTGCTCAATGTTTTTCACTGCCACTGATCAACAGAGAGACTTTCCTTTAGCCCAAGCAAAAAATGGCCTCACAGAAACTTACAAACAGTTCAAGAACAGCAAGCCTGTAACTGAACTTTTTTAAATCTCAGAAAAGTGGGAAAAAAGCAAGATTTTTTTTGTTTTTTCAGAGATAGCAGAGGTTAACAAGTATCAGCAAATTATAACAGTTTAGTAAATGAACCCACACAAGAGTGCTAGGCCAAAGACAGATAAAATGCACGTTTTGAGAAAAAAAAACGATTTTAAAAATAAATGCAAACAGGAAATACAGTAAACAGCTCTAGGTTGTGCTCTAAATACAGTTACTAATGCAGAAATCAAATTTAACAAGCCAGAAAATGCTCAAAATAGGTGGCTATGCAGAAAAACTTAGCAAATAAACAGAGGAAAAATACTTAAAGTCTCAAAAGTGGCTCCTTTCTTCTCTCAGCATTTTCTCCTCTTGGTGGGTGCTTCACCAACAGCCAACAAGCCAGAAAAGATGCCAAAACCACGAGGCAACCAGGTTTTAAGAGAGGAAGATGAAGGAGTTTTGGAATTGACCCAGAATGGCCAATAAAACTACAGTTTCAAGTCAGTAACCACTCCCACAGGGGCAGGCAGGCTGCTCAATGTTTTTCACTGCCACTGATCAACAGAGAGACTTTCCTTTAGCCCAAGCAAAAAATGGCCTCACAGAAACTTACAAACAGTTCAAGAACAGCAAGCCTGTAACTGAACTTTTTTAAATCTCAGAAAAGTGGGAAAAAAGCAAGAGTTTTTTTTGTTTTTTTTCAGAGATAGCAGAGGTTAACAAGTATCAGCAAGTTATAACAGTGCAGTAAATGACCCCACACAAGAGTGCTAGGCCAAAGACAGATAAAATGCAAGTTTTGAGAAAAAAATTATTTTAAAAATAAGTGCTAACAGGAAATTCAGTAAACAGCTCTAGGTTGTGCTCTAAATACAGTTACTAATGCAGAAATCAAATTTAACAAGCCAGAAAATGCTCAAAATAGGCGGCTATGCAGAAAAACTTAGCAAATAAACAGAGGAAAAATACTTAAAGTCTCAAAAGTGGCTCCTTTCTTCTCTCAGCATTTTCTCCTCTTGGTGGGTGCTTCACCAACAGCCAACAAGCCTGAAAAGACCTGAAGAGTTTGTGTTGCGGCAAGGCCCAACAGTTCAGCTGTGAGGTTCAAAGACTTACAACAGCGTGGCCCTTGTGTGTGTATGCCACACACATACGGAGAAATATATATGTGTCATATATATTCACATCTGTATATGTGCATAGAGCAGGGGACATATTGCAACTGTTTGTGAAGGGGGAGATATATATGTTGGTGAAGGTTAGTATGCGCATATTTGTAAGTAAGTTTTAGTGTGTGACAAACAAGACAGCATACAGTGCTGGTATATGACATGTGGTGGTTAAACACTGTGGGTGGTTTGTAAACTTTGCAATGTTGAAGCCAGTAAGGCCTGCTAAAGCTACCTGGGCTGTGAACACCTTCGATGCATTTATCCCAAGACTGTGCGATTTTATTACATTACTGTACACCTTATATCCTTTGTATAATTGATATTCTCACTATGAAAGGTGAAATGTATATGTGCCTACATATATATGTATATGTAGACAAATGGATGTGTGTGTGTGTATAGATATATATATATATATATATATATATATATATATATATATATATATGGGTCCATATGACTTGGTCGACAGTTCATTTGGTCGACAGGCAGATTTGCCCCCTTCCCCAATGTTGTGCAACCCTGGAGTTGATATATATAGTTAGGGGGTGGGGGCACAGCCCCACCTAAAATTGGTGGACCAATATATATATATATATATATATATATATATATATATATATATATATATATATATATATATATATATATATATATATATATATATATTTATTTATGTATATATACTCATACACACCTACATCTACTTGTTGCAATAGATTCTCAGTACTGTTGACTGACTGTGATAGTCAATATGTTTGTGAATATGTCAAAAATATGTATCTGTGGGATAGCTTAGTGGGAAACTGTTTATGTTATGGTATTATGGGTCCTTGCTTTGATCCTAGCAAAAGCTGTGTATTCTGTTGCTAGGCAGAATAAGTGCTATTGTATACAGTGTGATTAAGTCCCTTGGTTTTAACTAGGGTGTGTCATTGGAGGCTAAAGCACTACATATATGATTATTGATTGGTACTAATGTTGAATGCAAATCCTGTGTGTACTGTAGTACTACCTGAAGCTCTGGGCCTGTACAGCAAAGTATGGTGTATGTCCACATTGCTTGCATCCACTGTTTTGTGTGGTCCCTGTATTCATCACAGATTACATTTCTCAAGATTAAGGTTGTGTAAGTACTGACACACAGTACTGTATAGTACACACTGAAAGCTTATCTGGGTTGTCATACCTTTGTGTCCTGTAATTAGGTCTGGTGTGTGTGGGTATGTCTGTAACATGCCCTTTGACATATGTGTGGTAAAACATATAACTGCATATCTAGCAACATTCATAGTGCACTACAGCAATATGTGACCTATATTCCCAGTTGTGCACATATTTTGGCCATGGGTTTGGCAGTAACAAGTTGTGTGGTATAATAGTAATACATTTACTGGACCTTACACTGATTGTGATGGATGATATATTTCTTTACACATCAGCTTAATGTATATCTGCTGTGGCTAGGTGGTGCATCGTGTTGCATACAGTGTGCCAGGTACTCTTGTATAGTCTTATATAGTGATTTTATTTTGTTGCTGTGCAGAACATGATTCATTAGATAGAGAGTGAGCAAGGCACTTTCAAGCAGTTGTGGGGTGAGCAGATATAAGTGGCAGTTACAGTGTTTCACTCTTGGTTAGCTTATAGGTTGCTATATATGGCAGTTCAGTGATATCTGTTCTGTATAATATTAAATGTGCCATATGACTTGCTCAGACATATTTTTGTATTTATGTCTTTCAGGGATCATGTCCCATTACAGGAACCCGAGTTACAGTAGTGCTGAAGATGATATTATTACTAGCAGTATGATTCAGCACTACTGTCTCATATTCTCATGAACCAGCCAGGACCAGCAGGAGCGTACTGCAATGTGGGAAGATGTTGTCCACAAGGTCAATGAGGTAGGCCTGCATAACCAGATATATGAGCAGGTACGCCACCACTGCAGTGATCTTCTCAGACATGTTCGTCAGCATGCCGCTGATGTGCATAGACAACAGCTTGCAACAGGATGTGGTGTTAATATCCATTCCCCCTCACCAGAGTGGAGGAGCTGCTCATGAGCCTGGTGGCACCTGCCCAACAACAACAGCAGCAGACATACACCATGATGGAGGTTGGAGCACACATGGAGCATGCAGGTAACATGGTATATTTGTAGACTACTGTTATCTGTATTGGTAGATCATGCATATGTGAGATGTGGAGTGTGTCGTTCAAAGATGTGGAGCCTGTTGTTGTGCAATACTGATCATTTGGAACATAATCTGTAGCCCTGTGAATGTAAACTGTTGTACTGTAAGATTACAAACACACAGTAGCAATGACACAGTTGTGGCCACTGACAAACTGTCTCATCTCTATGTAGGTCCCTCTGAGGTGACATCAAGGCAGCGGACAGATGCTGGTGAGTGTGTTCTACATTTATTATTGTAAATAAAAAGTGCATATCATAGTTAAGGTGTAGGCCATGTACACATGTAACACACCTACCCATAATGCATGCTTTGCATGTTTGGTGTAAGAGCACGCACATCTCACTAATGTGATTAGCTGCCTCAAACACATGCAATACCAAGACCATATCAAACAAATGTGGCTAGACTGTAGTGTCCATTGGATAGGCACAGTTGATACTCAACATGCACATAATGTACACATCTATGTCATACACAGAGCATTTTAACATGCCACACATAAAGGATTCCCAAACCCTCTGTAAAGACACACTCCAGTATCCAAAATCTCATCAACACATTACACATAATATACCTGAGGGGTAGAGGCATATCCTGGGGCATTTAAACACTCTGCAACACACTACACATTCATATCAGGAAATGCTCCTTATTGGCTTCCTTACAAACTCACGTAACAACTGGTTGTGAAATGGTGAATTTAGCCAAGGTAGTACAGTTCCGGCACAGCATGATTAGTGCTGGTTTGTAAAACATTTGTAGCCTTGAGTGACCACCTGATGCTTCATGATGATGGCCTATGGTACTATACCCCTTCCAGTTATTGTAACCACAATACTACACATAGCTGTCATTGCTACACACCATAATGATGCACGTGTGCACACATATGCACCTCTAAACAGTATGCATATCAATCACCATTTGTACAACTGACACATATATGTCTTGTGATGCTATTGAGTGACTAGGTCATATGACACATATTGGGTATGTGTAGTGTTTAAATATGCAGTTGTGTTTTAGCATGCCATGTCATGGATGAGACTGGCATGTCCACAATATGATCTACACTCACCATAAGTACCGTACATTGGGTATGTGGCTGAATGGTATTCCATCAATTATCCATGCACCACTGATGATGTTGTGTGAATACTCATCATGCATGTGCTAAAAATGTGTCCACAATTATTTGCTAAAGACACAGAGGCTGTAATCAGCATTGGATATCTATCTGACACACAGATACACATCCAGCAATGGTATGTTCACCTGTGAGTTATGGTGCACAGTACATTACAGGGTTATGAATACCTGCACTGCAATGTTGTGTCCATGTACGCATTGTGTTCCAGGGGAGGGCCATCACCTAATAACAAAACACATGCATCAAAGCCATGTATACTGTTAGTAACAAGGATGGACTACACTTGCACTGCATGCTGTTGAGCAACACATATCCTGCATGCTGACATGTGTGATATTACTGTTTTGCTTGTGATACTGTACCCCACCACCTGCTATTATGTATGTTCTGTGATTGCTGGTGTTGTGTGTGTCTGCTTTAGGGAGGAGTGTAGTTTTGTGTGTGTGCATGTGTGCATGTGTGCATGTGTGCACGTGTACATGTGTACATGTGCACATGTGCGCATGTGGTCTGAAGTCTTGTTCAGGTCTTAAAGTGTGTTTCCTGTTTTCCTCTCACAGGTGTCGAGGTGGGGCTGGTTCAGTACAGCAGGGAACCTGATGTCACTGAGACAGACAGTGATGATGAGGATAAGTGTGTTGAGGCACAGGCAGGTTTGTCAGGGTCTGTTGTTGGGCCACCAATTGACAGTACACAGGTCTCCACCCCATCCATGCACACAGTCATACTGCCTGTACAGCCATCATTACCATTGCCCTTAGCTGAGGGACAGTGTATGGTTGGCACTGGCCAGGACAGTGTGGTATCTATGGCACATGTATCAGGACACAGCAGCCATAGCCAGCTGTCTGGAATGGTACCACATAGGCAGATGCCCAGGGGTTCTTGTCAGAGCACTGCTGGTCATCATACCTCTGGCAGACGTGCCACACCTCTTTCTACCACATGCATGTTCCAGGCTGTCATGGAGGCACAGACATGAATGGAGCAGTACACCAGACAGGGGCTAAGGGCACAGAGGGCTCATTACACCTCTGTAAATGACAGTATCCGTGACCTAGCAGGTGCCATACGTAACTACACTGAGGTCATTGATAGACGTTGGGGTGAAACATTGGATGTCCTCCACAATGTCATGTCCATGTGTCAGGACAGTGTGGGATGGTTGAGACATCGACGTGGACGTATGCCAGCAACATCAGCAGCTGGAGGTCGCCGTGGATGTCCAGCAAGTCACAGCCTCTCCCATAGTGCCAGTACCAGCCCCAGCAATATTGGGGGAGGGGGGCTGTCCATAAACCGTCCTAGCAGACCACGTGCACATGTCTCTGGCCAGTCCCAGCAGGGACCTGGATCCAGTGGACATATGTCAACCTCTTTGGATAGTACCCAGTCTGGACTAGTACCTGATACTGTCTGTAGCACCCCTGCCAGGCACAGGTTTTGTATCAGAGGCCAGAGATGGTGATCTGTAAAGCCTGTAGCTGTCTCACAAATCCCCGTATATGGCAGCCACATGGTAGAACTGTGTGCATGCAGACACACACACACATAAACCAGAAACCTAGGGCAAACACATACCCACACACATGACATCAACATTGGCCCATAATAGTACTCATGGCCCTCACACACACACTCACACACACATGTCGATTGTATGGCTCAGTGTAGGCCTCTGGCAAACCAACAACACACCCTGTGCATATGATGAAACCTGTGCCACCTCCTGTCATCTGTAACATTGATGCAGGAACAGGCTAATATGGTGCTGATGCACAGGGTGACTTTAATAAAGTATAGCAATGGTTGGATGTGTAGCATGTTGTCAGCAGTAAAGTGTAATGATATCCTTGAAGGTGTAGCTGAGCAGACATGATGCATTAAAGCTGTAATTAGCTATGTTGTATTGTTTTCACCAGTATTTATTCCAATTATGTTTTGTTTGCCCATTGCCACTTGGCTGATGTGTGTAGTTGTGTCAGCATGCATTATACACTGGACAGTAAGTGTGGGGTGTGTGCAAAACAGGTTTGCAGGTGTCCATTTGTGAACATGGTGGAGGTGCACTTTCTGCATGTACATGCATATTGGACAAATGGGCAGGGTGACATGCCCTGTATTGGCCAGTGTTAACACTTCATAGTTTCTATTGGAGGCCAGTATGCATTGTACTACACACATTTTGGAACTTGAGTATGCATGTGTGTGTAAGACACTGGTTGACACTGTGCTGTGGGTGATGCTGTTGTTGCTATCTGTCATTGGTTTGCATTAGTAAGGTTAACACTGTCCCAGCTGCATAAGTAATTTAGTAATGCACTCTGTTCACCTACAGGGTTCCATGGACGGTGCTATCACAAACACAAGAAATTCTCACTTATACAGTAAAAGTGCATTAGTCTCATGGACCCCTACCATAAACTAAATATATAATAGAAGATGTGAAGTTGTACCAAAAAAGAGTTACATACCAAGAAGGGGTTAACTCTCTGGTCAATATCATTGGGAAAATACAATCCCTCAATAAACATACAAGGCAAGCTTCAAAATACAAAATGGCAAGGATTCCAAAGACAACACTAAAGCTTTCTTTAGTGTTGTGTATAATCTACAGGGGAAATCTCATATCAGGTCACAGTTAATGTAAATGGTCACAAAGTACACTTATCTGACTGACATTACCAATTTCTTGTCAGACAGTTTGAATGTGGATTTCACCACCCTGTCATTACACAAGGGCCACATTTCCAGACCTGAAAAATGTAAAACCTGATGATTCACAGACACTCTAGTTAAAACATCTCTTTACCAAAGTCCAAACCACAGTGGCAATGGTACTGGACAGTGTCTCTGGTTGTGTCATACACAAGCTGACATATGATGTCACCACTCACCTAAACACTCTGTCCAGATGCAGCCTCTATACAGGTTACATACTTGTGGAATGATGCACGGTAATGGTGTTCACAGTCTACAAGGGTTGAGCTACAACGTCTTCTTCTTCTCCTTTCGGATGCTCCCATTAGGGGTTGCCACAGTAGATCATCTGTTTCCATTTCTTCCTGCACTCTGCATCTTGCGCTGTCACACCATCCACCTGCATGTCCTCTCTAACCACAGCCATAAACCTCATCTTAAGCATTCATCTTTTCCTGTTATCTGGTGGCTTCATCCTTAGCATCTATTTCACAATATACTTTGCATCCCTTCTCAGCACATGTACAAACCAACAATCCTGCCTATCTGGTTGGTCTACTAACCTTCAAACCTGGGCTGACCCTCTAATATACTTATTCCTAAACCTGTCCACTCTCGTCACACCCAGTGCAAATGTTAACATAAATTGATTAAGGGTAGAACTACAACAGATCCTGGAAACTCTCACCCTATAAGCCAGACAAATGTTATCGGGAAGGCTATGGAGCACAGCATTATGGAACTCATTAACAGAGACATTATGAACCTGCAAACACTGCACCATACCCACTTACATTCTCTAAAGGCCAGATCATGGCTCCTACACCTATTAGACTTCAAGCCAGTTAACAAGGCTAAAGGTGAGGGAGGGGAGGTCCACACAACCAAGATATAGCTCACCAGCAATTCATACCCATCCCACATTCTGGTATTCTACATAACCTCAACAGACTGACCATAAACAATTGTTAGATGATGGATTGACAACTGACACACAAATGTAGGACACACAGTAATATTTGCAACCTCCATGTACAATTCTATGCCAGTAACAAGTGGTATTCACCTGCACTCAGTCCTGGGACCACTCCTGTTTGGCATATAGCTTTCTTAGGTACAAGCAAACACAGTAGGGATATGTCTGCCCACTTTTGATGAAAATGCATACTGTGGGCTATACTTTATTCTCCAGATGACACACACATCCTCCAAAAGGATATCATAGAGACAGATACCTGGTGTCAAACTCATGCTGTAAAGCCATAAGCCAAAGAAAGCATAGTTATCCACTTTTAGAAAACAAAGTATCTCCAGAGTACGACATAGGTAGTAGCCCCCAAAATGTGGAACAGGTACTAATGTATACATAGAGCCATGTGTTTAGTCATCTCTCCTTTGATAATCACATTACCGAAGGGTTTTGGAAATCCCTCTGTGGAGCACATAGGTTCATAGGTTTATACTAGGCTATCTGCCCTAAGGCATTTATAAGCCTAGCCCAGAGTTTTGTGGCTTACGCCACCCCTTATGTTAAAAAATACTGTGCCCATTAGTTTGTTGTGCCTCTGTCCAGCAGTGACACAGAGATGATTCCTGGGGTAAACCTACAATCTCCCATCCACCGGTCAAGATTTCTCTTGAACAGAGCCAGCGAGGTGCTCTGCCTCACATGGACCGGGATTTTATTCCACAACATAGGGAGTCTCTGGGTGACAAATCTATCCCTCCAGCATGTCCTATTTATATCCATGCTAAGGTTTAAGTCACTTGCTCTAGTGGATCTGGTAGATTTGGATTTTTTGAGGTGGAGCATGTCCATTAATTCCGGGTTGGACATAAGCAATAAAGGGTTTGCATGCAGATCAACAGCGGTTGTTGCACACCTATAATGATTAGTCATCTTTGCCAGACTTTGCTTGCTTTGGAACAGGATTCAAATATACCTCAAGCATAAACCCACACTCACACTTCAATAGAAACCGTGATGAGTGGATGTGAATGGATGTGAAACAGAAGACGTAGCCCAGGGATCACTGCAGTGGCTAAGCTTGTCACAAGCATACAGAAGTGACCTAAATTCCGGAAAGCGCCAGCACGCTCTGGCAAAGATAATATGTATATGGCTTTGCCCACAGCTACCTTACATGTGTAATGCACATACAGTTGTCATTGTGATATGTCATACATTAGAAAAGTCAAAACCCACTCCACATTGAGCAACGGTGTCACACACACACAGTCAGCAAGTATGAGATTCAAACTCCTTCTTAAGTACATTATGATACTACAGCAGTATGCATTTACACAACGAGCTATACACATTACCAGATTTCACTTTTACACGGGTATATTTGTAGGATGGTGACATCATCAGACTTGTCAGAAATGAGAATACCACTTTTAAGGGGTATGAGTATTCTCCAGAAAGGTTGTTTCTTCCCAGGGAGACACACACACACACACACACACACACAGATGGTAAGTTCAGGATTCAAACTCCTACCTAACTACATTATAATACTACAGCAGTACATATTTACATAATGCGCTATACACATTACTGGGATTTCTCCTTTCCACAAGTATATTTGTAGGATGGTGACATCATCAGACTTGACAAAGATGAGTATACCACTTTTAAGGGGTGTGAATATTCTCCAAAAGGTTGCTCCTCGCCAGGGAGAGACACACACTCATACACACACAGTTGGCAAGTGCAGGATTCAAACCCCTACCTAACTACATTATGATACTACAGCCGTATGCATTTACACGATACGCTATACACATTACTGGAATTTCTCCTTTCCACAAGTATATTTGTAGGATGGTGACATCATCAGACTTGACAAAGATGAGTATGCCACTTTTAAGGGGTGTGAGCATTCTCCAAAAAGGGTGCTTCTTTCAAGGGAGACACACACACTCAGTAAGTGCAGGATTCAAACCACTACCTAACTACATTATGATATTACAGTAGTACGCATTTACATTATGCGCTATACACGTTACTGGGATTTCACCTTTCCACAGGTATATTTGTAGGATGGTGACATCATCAGACTTGACAAAGATGAGCATACCACTTTTAAGGGGTGTAAGTAGTCTCCAAAAAGATTGTTCCTTCCCAGGGAGAGACACACACTCACAGCTGGCAAATGCAGGATTCAAACCCCTATCTAACTACATTATGATACAACAGCAGTATGCATTTACATGACACGCTATATACATTACTGGGATTTCACCTTTCCACAGGTATGTTTATAGGATGGTGACATCATCAGACTTGACAAAGATGAGTATACCACTTTTAAGGGGTGTAAGTATTCTCCAAAAAGATTGTTCCTTCCCAGGGAGAGACACACACTCACAGTTGGCAAATGCAGAATTCAAACCCCTATCTAACTACATTATGATACGACAACAGTATGCATTTACATGACACGCTATATACATTACTGGGATTTCACCTTTCCACAGGTATGTTTGTAGGATGGTGACATCATCAGACTTGACAAAGATGAGTATACCACTTTTAAGGGGTGTGAGTATTCTCCAAAAAGGTTGCTCTTCCCGATGGAGACACGCACACTCACATAATTGGCAAGTGCAGGATTCAAACCCCTACCTAACTACATTATGATACTACAGCAGTACACATTTACACAGCGCACTATACACATGACTGGGATTTCACCTTTCCACAGGTATATTTGTAGGATGGTGACATCATCAGACTTGACAAAGATAAGTATACCACTTTTAAGGGGTGTGAGTATTCTCCAAAAAGGTTGCTCCTCCCCAGCGAGGCACGCACACTCACACAGCTGGCAAGTGCAGGATTAAACTCCTACCTAACTATATTATGACCCTACAACAGTACGCATTTAGACAACACGCTATACACATCCTTGGGATTTCACCTTTCCACAGGTATATTTGTAGGATGGTGACATCATCAGACTTGACAAAGATGAGTATACCACTTTTAAGGGGTGTTAGTAGTCTCCAGAAAGGTTGATCTCTTCCTGGGGAGAGACAGACACACACACACACACACACACACACACACACACACACACACACACACACACACACACACACACACACACACACACACACACAGTTGGCAAGTGCGGGGTTCTTAATCCAAACTAAGTACTTCTTTACACTTCAGCAAGCAATATGGAGTTACAGGGTGCAATACAGACATTACTTGCTGACAGTTTGCCCAAAGGATTTTTTCACATTTGCTAACCTCAGCAGGCTTATCATACTAGGTGAATTGTGAGTGTATTGTATGCATAGGCCATGACCATATCATATATGGGTTGATGCACCACATGCTGGCACACACAGGGTCAAACTGGTGGCTAAGCTCTGTCAACCCAATACTGGACAATACAGTCAAGAAGAGTAGGGTCATACAACCACAACACCAACAGTCTCACATAGACCTATAATATAAGCACCAGCAAAACACACACATAAATACACATTACCATACTCGAAGAATACAAATATTAATCTGAAAAAGAGAGAGTGTCCTCCTAAGCAGACAAGCAAGCAACATGCACCTCCAAGCACATGCCAGAAAACACATAATACACCAAAGCAGTGTGCCTCACAACAGGCCCTAAGGCAAAACAACATACCCAACACACTAGGAATAGGTGACTTCATAGTCAGGCACACAGATGTTCCACTCACTTGGCTGGACAAGGGGAAGGTTACTGTCAGTTGTCTGTCAGGTGCTATGATCCGCCTCATAACAAAAGCACTTCCATCACTCCAGAACAGGTACATATATGATGTGTTCTTTGTACATGTCAGTGTGAATGATCTGAGACATACCTCCCAGGACAACATGACAAGAGATATATATTAGCTCTATGATCATGTAGCCCAGGCTGGTATGACCCTGACTTTGAGTAGCATCTTACCTTCACCTACATGATACTGCAATACAACAGAAAGACGATAAACTTCAACAATTGGCTGAGCTTCTGGTGTCATTCAAAGGGGATCCAGTCTCTCTTTGCCTGTGATGACATGATAGACAAGCCTTGTTGTTTTGCTACAGATGGTTTGCACCTGTCACCCCTATGCTTCTGAATACTGACCAAGGCTCTTGCTGTCCCCATATTACCTTTTTTAAGCAAGGCTCAAAGGTTCATAGGTTCATAGGTAGGTACTAGGCTATCAGTCCTGGGGCCTATACAAGCCCATCCAAAATGGTACCCTGGCTTTTGCCACCCAAGAAATTTAGTTTCCTGTGCCACTGTCGAGCAGAGACACAGAAGTGATCCCCGGGGTGAATTTCCTATTTCCCATCCAATCATCAAGATTTTTCTTGAAGAGTGCTAATGAGGAGCTTTGTTTGATATAGATAGGTAGTTTATTCTGGAGTATGGGAAGTCTCTGGAACAGGAATCTATCCCTCCGGCATGTTCTATTTTTTGTGGTGACAAGGTTTAGGTCCCTAGAGTGTGTACCTCGGAGGGACTGGGATTTCTTTAAGTGGAGTATGTCCAACAGCTCTGGGTTTGACATAGCTTTGTATGTTAGGCAGAGATCACCTCTAAGTAGGCGATATGCGACAGAGTAAAGTTGGAGTTTTTTGAGACAGTCTGTATAAGGCATGTGTTTGAGGCCAGTAATCCTCTTTGTGAGGTATTTCTGCGGCCTTTCCAGTTGTTGTAGATGTCTTGTGAGGTACATACCAAAAGGGGCATTGTACTCTACAATGGATCTAATGAGTGATGAGTAGAGGGGAACAATGACCTCTTTTCTTCTGCATGAGAAACCTTTTGTGATGAGGTGTGCCATGTAGAAGGATTTCCTGACTACTGTGGCGATGTGATTATCAAAGGAGAGGCTACTGTCCACCTGTGTCCCAAGGTCTCTTATCACACTTTCGGTGTTAAGTATACTACTGCCTATGTTTTAGTTCATGGGTACAGAGTTTTTACCAAAGGGGATAACAATGCACTTTTTGGCATTGAGCTTGAGGCCATGGCTTTGACACCAGGCATCTGTCTCACTGAGGCCCTTTTGTAGGATGTCCACATCGTTAGTAGTTTTGATTATGGCTCCTAGTTTGCAGTCATCTGCAAACTTCATTAGCTAAAGACCTTCTGTGTTAGCCTGTACTTCAGGGAAGTAGATATCAAACAGGACAGGACACAGGACTGCACCCTGTGGTTCTCCACTTGTCACTGGTCTGAAGTCGGATTTGGAGTGTGTTACTTTCACAGTGTGGGTTCTGTCAGTGAGGCAGTTGGCAACCCATCTTGTGACATAGGGATTTATACCTAGTTTAATGAGTTTGTCTATAATTCCAGAGTGTGGGATTGTGTTGAAAGCCTTGGCAAGATCTAGATAGGCTGTGTGAACCACCTTACCCTTGTCTATGGCTTTGGTGAGTACTTCAAAGAAGTCTATCAGGTTTAGGAGACATGATCTGCCTTTTACAAACCTGAACTGGTTGGGGTCCAGAGTTTGGAGATTACCAATGTCTTTGTTTATAAGTTCCATGATGATACATTCCATGGCCTTGCAGACCAGTCTCATCAGGCTAATGCAGCGCTAGTTCCCGGGGTCTGTGGTGGCTCCCCCCTTATGTAATGGGATAACCGTCGCTGTGCCCCATTCAGCAGCCACAAAGCCTGAAGTGAGGCTATGACTGAACATGGTACTTAGGTGTGGTGCCAGTTCATTCTGTAGTTCATGTAGAATGCAGCCTGTGATGTTGTCTGGTCCCATGGATGCTGTATTCTTGGCTTTGGAGAGTGTGTTTTTTACCTGTGCAGCCGTGATGCTAGGAACTTTGCATTCTTCCAGTATAGAGATGGGCTCTTTCATGGGTGAGAGGGGGGTAAAATTAGCACTGAACCTATCTGCCAGGATGTTGGCAATATCAGTTGGATCTGTATATTTAGTGCCATTGTGCTGTAACTCAGAGCAGATCTGAGTGTTGCCATTGAGATTCTTGACATAGCTATGGAATGCTTTGTGGTTGTCTTTAGAATCAGTGGCAATTTTGTTTTCGTAACTAGCTTTGGAGGATTTTATCAGGGATCGCAGCTTCTTACTGAGGCTGACCAGAGAGCTCCTCCACTCATGGGATTTTACCCTCTTTTGCAACAGTTTCTTCCTTCTGTTGTACAGTTTGTTTATGGCAGGGGACCACCAGATTGGCTTCCTTTTCTTGGAGGATAGCATCTTGGTTCTGTTTGGGATAGCACGATCCATGCACTCATGTAAGTGCTTATAAAGTGCAATTGTGTAGGATTCAGTAGTTGTAACTGTATTGCCCATCTGCAAGGGTGTCATGAAGTTCACCACTTCTGTCTTAAGAAGCATGAAGTTGGCTTTGGAGAAATTTTTTAACATGGTTTCCTTAATGGGGGGTGGAGGCAGAATGTGGATATGTAGGGTAATTAGCTTATGGTTGGATCGGACCAATGAGGTGTTGATTTCAGGTGTGGAACACCTGTCAGTCAGGACAAACCAAACCCCGTAACCAACACAAATAACCACAAAGTGAGCTAAATGCTACTCATTGCCAGAAGTCTCAGCCTCCAAATGCACACACTCGAGGCACTTCTCAGTATGGAGAATATTGATATCTGTGTAGTAACAGAAACCTAGTTCAAGGCTCCAGAGAGCACACCAGCACTACCAGGATACTACTCATTCCATACCTTCCAGCATCAGAACCTGGATCATAGCACATAGGGTGAGGATGTATCCATATTCATCAAGGATATCTACACCTCTCTCTACATCCTCTCTACAGGATATGTACCCATAGAATGTTGCACAGCAATGTTCTTCCCACTCCACAGGGGTGGGGCCACAAAAGACCCTTGGCATTCATGCTCTATGAGCCTGACGAGTCTGATCTGCAAGGCAATGGAGCCAATCATAATGGAAGTCAACAATAAAGACATTGGGGACCTTCACACAGTTGAGCACACCCAGTTTGACTTCATCAAATGCAGATCCCGCCTCCTGAACTGGGTGGATTTCTTTGAGACAGTTACCCAGGCTACAGATGATTGAAAGGAGCTCCACACAGCCTACCTATACCTCGCTAAGGCCTTTGACATCATTCCCCAGACAGGTATCATAGATGAACTCACCAACCTGGGCATGAATCCATACATCACAAGATGGATTGCAAACTGGCTCACAGACAGATCCCACAAATTAAGAGTTGCTGGCTACATGTCAGACTCTACATCGGTAACAACTGGTGTCCCCCAGGGTTCAGTCCTGGGGTCCCTCCTGTTTGGTATAGTCTTCTCAAAAGTACATGCCAACACAGGAAGGTTGTGGTTGACTAATTTTGCTGGGACCTGCAAAGTGTTTGCCATAATAGATTCCCCGGATGACACAAATATTCTCCAGAAGGGACTCTATGAGACAGATGTGTGGTGTCAGAATCATGGCCTCAAGTTCAATGTGAAAGAATGCATAGTAATCCCCTTTGGGGAAAACAAAGTACCCACAAACTACCACATAGGTGTTACCCCCTAAAAACTGACAAGGTAATAAGGGATCTGGGGACACAAGTAGATAGCCATCTTTCCTTTGACAACCATGTTGCCGAAGTGATTAGGAAATCCTATGTGGCCCACCTAATCAACAAAGGGTTTGCATCAGGATCAAAAGAGGTAGTGGTGTCCTCCTACTCTTAAGTCATCAGACCCATCATTGAGTACAATGCACCATTTTGGATGTACTCGACTAAGCATATCGAGAAGCTGGAGAGACCACAGAGGTACCTCACCAAGTGGATTACTGGCCTCAAACAGTTGTGTTATGCAACACAACTGGTAAAACTAAATCTGTTCTCTGTTGCGTACCGCCTACTCAGAGGCACACTCTGTCTAACATACAGAGCCATGTCCAACACATAACTGTTGAACATGCTCCATGTACAGATAACAAAATTGAGTCGCACTACACACTCCAGGGATATGAACCTCATCATAACAATGAATACAACATGCTGGTGGGATAGAATACCATCCCAGACACTTGCCTTACTGTGGAACAGAGTCCCAATGTACATCAGACAGAGCCCCTCACTGACACTCTTCAATAGGAACCTTGATGAGTGGATGGGAAACAGACAATTCACGCCAGGCATCACATCAGCAGCCCCATTAGAATGGGGCTTAGGGTACTGACTATTAGAACTAGGGCTTAGGAGACTACCCAATGGGGTGGTGAAACCTGCACAACTTGCCTAGGCTAATATATGCCTTCGTGAAGATAGTCTACTACATACCTATGAACCTATGTGACAGGTACATGTCTACAGATAGTAGATGTGTACTTCATTGTACAGTCATGTTGTACAGCAGGCACATGCACCACATACACTGTAATGTTTACAGATACTGGTGGCTATTATATATAGTGGGTGAGATGTGCACCTCATGTATTTTGTGCCATTGGGTGGGAAAGTCCTGGATGGCTCCCTGTCATGGTCACCCTCTTACACACATCTCTGCCCATCCATCTTTGGCTTATTATACTGTGCTCCCCCTACATATATATAGGTACATAAGTATATAATAGGCTATCTGCCTGAAGGCATATATTAGTATGGCCAAAGTGTGCAGCTATCACCACACATGGGGTTAGTTCCCTATGCGTCTGTGTAGTAGAGCTGATGAAGTGATCCATGATGTGACAGTTCAGTTTCACATACACTCATTAATGCTTCTCTGGAAGAGTGTCATTGAGGGATTCAGCTTAATGTAGGTTGGGAGCCTGTTCCAAAGCAAGGGAAGTTTGTGAGTTAGTAATGTATCCCTCCAACTTGTTCTATTTATTGTTGTGATGATGATATCCCTAGAGCATGTGGCACAGTGAGCTTGGGTTTACTTCAGACAGAGCATGTGCATCAGTTCTGCATTGGACATGGACCTGTCTGTTGGGCAGAGATCGCCTGAGTAGACAGTATGCGACAGAGTACAGATTGAGTTAACTTCAGTCTTGTTGCATGGGGCAACTGTTTGAGGCCAGTAATCCTCTTGTTGAGGTACTTCAGTGGTCTTTCCAGCTGCTGAAGGTCCCTAGTCAAATTCATCGCAAGTGTGCCATGGTACTCCCTGATGGGTCTGATGACTGATGAGTAGAGGGAACCTCCTTTCACCTACATGCAAAGACATTGGCAATTTGTGGGAACACATAGCATGATTTTCTAACCACTTTGTGAATGTGTTTCTGGAAGTAGAGATGACTATCCACATGTGTCCATAGATCCCTTATTATTACCTCCATATTTAGGGTGTTGGTACCTATGTGGTATTTGTATGACTGTAGCTCGAGGCCATAATTTTGACACCACATCTGTCTGACTGAGACACTCTTTAAGGATGTCTCTGTTGTCCCAAACATCGATTATGACAACCTTTTTGCAGTCATCCACAAACTTTGCTAACCATAGCCCTCGTGTGTTTGATTGTATTTTTGAAAAGTATACACCAGACAGGAGGGGTCCCAGGACAGCAGTTGTTACCAGCTTACAGTCCAACAGGAAGACCACAATTCTTACCTTGTGGGATCTTTCTGTGCCCCAGTTGGCAATCCATCAGATGACATATGTGTTTATGCACAGGTTGTTGATTTTGTGGATGCGACATGTGTGTGGGATGTTGGAAAAGGGCTTTTCAAGGTCTATGTAGGCCATGAGGAGCTCATTTCATTGATGTATGTCCTGGGTAACTGCCTTGAAAACTGTCTAGCAGGTTTAGGGACCATGATCTGCCCCTGACCAAGCCAAAATGGGTAGGGTTGGGTGTTTGTAGGCTCCCAATAGCTCTGTTTATGAGTTCCATAATGATGGACTCCATGGCCTTGCAGGTCAGGCTTATTAGGCTTATAAGACAATAGTTCCCATGGTCTGTTGTGCACCAACACTTGTGGAGTGTGCCAAATGTTGCTGTAACCCATTTAAAAGTTTCATATCCTGTACAGAGGGTGAGTCTCAACAGACTGTTCAAGTGCAGGGTCTGTTTGTTTTGGAGTTCACATATGACACAGCCAGGGACACCATGTCATCCCATAGACACCGTGCTTTTAGGTTTGGATAGAGTTGTTTAACCATTGTATATGTGATTTCTGGCTTTTCACAATCTCCAGGTATGGTAATGGACCCTTTTGTCAGTGAGAGGGGGGTAAATATGTATGAACCTGTCTGACAAGATGTTGGCAATGTCATTCATTTACACTTTGCACTGACTCAGAACATATATGAGTTTACATTTATATTTATGACATAGCTAAATAAAGCTTCATGGTTCTCTATGGACTCTTTGGCAATATTTTTGCCAGAGCATGGCTTGGATAATGTTAGGAGTGCTCATTGTTTCTTGATGATACTGATCAGAGATTTATTGATCTTCTTTGGATTTTAACTGTCTTTGAACAGCTTAAGTACTTGTATTGCATAGTTTGATTATGACAGGGGTCCAATATATTATATGGGTCTGTTTTCATATCACTGTGTGCGCAAAGCAGGATTGGTGATTAGTGACATGTGTCTGGAATAAGAATTGCAACTACCAGATATGTGTGGCCCACTGCTGTACTCAAACATGGCTTAAGTGTGTGAGCATGCTCAGTATGACCTTTCATTATGATGTTGACTGAAATTTGCTTCGTTTAAGTGTGTGAGCATGCCCAGTATGACCTTTCAGTATGTTGTTGACTGACATTTGCTAAATTTGTTTAAATGTGTGAGCATGCCCACTATGGGCATATATATATATATATATATATATATATATATATATATATATATATATATATATATATATATATATATTGTATATGTGTGTGAAAATTCAAGTTGGTTTTTACTTCAAGGCACACCTTTGTGTTGTACATCGACAGGAAGCATGCTGTGCCTGCAGGGCTTCCATGAGTCAATTTGCATAGACTTATCAACATTTCTACATACGGGGGGGGCAGCTATTATTTGTACATTTCTACATGGGGGGCACACCTGATTGTTACTGTGGGTGTACATAGGATGAGGGGTACACCTGACACTTATACACATTTGTTAGACCTGCACTGCTATGTAAGGTACTCCATTTCAGTCTGTACTGTTGCCTATCATACTGGCTTGAGGCATACCACTGTACTACAGACCTTAGCTTCCAATTACACGCATATTAGTTTGTGACTTCATAGCCTACCCAACCCACATCACACTGCCTGGCCTGTTGTTATCTGTCTCTATCTCCACTGAGGGGAGGTTACTCATATGCCTCTTCAGAAGGCATGATACAGCATTTGTTTGTGTTTGCGTTTGTCTACAATTGTCTTGCTGGCTGTGACTGTTAGGTATGTGACCCCCCCAACTGGTATGTATGAGTGACTTAAGTTGTGTCTGTGCCAGTGAAATGCTGTCATGGCTTAGTGGTTCAGTACTGTGACTATAGTGCACAGTACCTGAGTTTGAGCCCTGTCACTGCTTTTTATTTTCCTGCTGGGCAGACCTGACTGGTTAAGGAATAGTAAAGCAGGTGTGAGTGTGTTTACCTGACTTTGCTCGACTTTGCCCAACATTGCCCAACGTTGCCCGACGTACTGGTTAGCGCGGTGCGCAGCTATGCACAAATACATTGTGGTTGTGCTAGTAGTGTGGTGTGCAGCTACGCGCAAAGACTTTGCGCTGGTTACCGTGGTGTGCAGCTCTGCGCAATTGTATTTAAATATGCTCAGTACTAGTAAAATGTGCTTAGCAGTGCTTTATATTGCTTAAAATAGGACACTCATGCCTCAGGTGGTGCTGCAGGGCTGCCTATGTTGGATGCACATAGTACACTCTCTATACATCTTTGAAAACAGGTAGTGTCAAGTTAGGCATCCTTTTTACTGTATGTGCGAGTCAGAGAGACGTGTCATTTCCAGGGTTCCTACTGAGTCAGTGTATGTGCTATGCGTTGCCTCTTTGCCAAGGCCAAGGCATACTGGGCACGCCTCCTTCTGCCTAATGGGGCAGGCTCAGGATGTTCCTCCTCTGAGTCACGATGTGCCTATGCAGACCTTGGCAGTGGTGGGGGGCTTTTTGGTCCTGCCCCATGCTGTTCCTGCTGCAGCTGTTTCTGCAGGATCATATTGTGTAGCATGGCACATACCATAACAATTTGGGTACATGTAGTTAGTGAGTACTGCAAGGCTCCACCAGATGTGTCCAGGCACTGGAACCATGAATTGAGCATCCCAAAAAACATGCTCAGTTATGTTTCTTGTTTGTGAGTGTGCCTCATTATGCAGTTCTTGTTCAGGTGTGTGTGCATTTCTGATGGGTGTCATCAGCCACGGCTCCACTGCGTATCCAGCATCCCCCACTAGGTGACCATCAGGGATGTCTCCATTCACAAATCTCTGGTACAGCTGCGTCAGATGCCAGATGTGGGAATCGTGATAGCTTTCAGGGCAGCCAGCATAAACATTCATTATTATGCCCTTGGCATCGCACATGACCTGGCAGTTGATGGAGGGGAAGCCCTTGCAGTTGATATAGACCCTACCCCGCTCACCGGGTGGTGCTTTGATGCATATGTGCATGCAGTCTATTGCAACCACTACCTCAGGGTATTCTGCTGTTTGGTGGAAAAGATGCATATTGCTGGCCAATGCCTCATGGGAACTGGGGAAATATACGTGGTCACCGACATGTGCTGACATGGCATCCAGGAACTGGTGGAGTACCCTGGATGCTGATGCCTGTGAAATCCTCATCATATCACCAGTTTGTCTCTGGAAGGTACCTGTAGCTAGTATTCTTATGCCAACACATACCTTGGTATCCACTGGGATGGGTTCCCCTCTGTTGGTTCTGTGTGTGAGGCGTGTCCGGCACAGCTCAACAATTTGCTGCAGGAGGTCTCTGTCCACCCTATAACACTCCACTATCTCCAGTTCATGTAGCCCCTGGTAGGTTACCCTGGGTCTGTACACTCTTCTCCATCTCCTCACTGTGGGTTGCTCAGCAGCATTCACAACATCACCACCCTCAGCACCTTGCACATGTTGGTTTATGATAAGTAAGAGCAGCCCCTAACATTTTGTTTGACTTAAGCTTTTTAAGCTTTCCTTCTTTGTATACTGCAGTGTTGCTGAGTTCTTGGGAAAAACAGGGGGGAATGCTGTTTGCAGAGTTTAAAGTGCTGGGCTGGGCTGGGATAGTCTGCTGCCTGTGTAATCAACTGATTCTGATATATTTCACCTGGCAGCTCTTCTAGTTCTCCTTGGTTAACTTCCTACTACTTCTTTTCCTTCCTTTTGCCTTTCTGTTTCCACCTGGGGCAGCGCCGCACAAACAAGTGCAAACACACGCAAACGCACGCACACGAGCACAAATGAGGGCACACGCTGTGTGCATGTTTGTAAGAAGTTTCCTATCTTTTAACAGTGTGCACCTTTGGTTTCAGATTTTCAAATAGGACAACTGTAGGCACGGCTCTTGCAATCCTGAGCAACTCAGGGCAAACACAAGCCACTGTGCTCCAATTAGCTTACAGCCTGTCTGACAGACCCCCTCATGATGTCACCTATATTCTACTCTACTACTCACCTACTCCTACTCTTACAGTCTTGGGACATGGCTTACATGCTGGGGAAAATTGGGTTTCACTATCCTTATCCTCATTTGCATATGATTGCCTACTAATGCATGGTTACATCTCTGACACTGAGCTTCCCCACCTTAGCAACCACTACTCAGTGGCCATGTTGTCTTCAGCCTGCCATTCACATGCATGGCAGAATAAGCTTTTTAGTGAAAATGCCTATTTTTGGCTTTTTTAAAATTATTTTCTTGTTTTTATAAGCGCCGCACGTTTGCGCGGTGCTGTGCTATGCTTAAACATCGGAGAGCGGGGAAAAAAAAGTTAGATTTTTATATTTTTAAACATTTATAAATGCCAGTGACCTTATATTTGGCCATTGGCATGCTTCCTCAACTGTATGCATCCTTTATTTGGAGCTGTCATAGCTTCGTTTAGCTATTTGCAGAACGGCACTCCGTTACCAACGGAGTACATTTCTGCAGATAACACTAATCTTCCATGGACAGGTTAGTGTTTCCTGGATCACAAATTTACCTCATTTGCAAAGCTTTCGCCAGCAAATTAGGTAATTTGCATACCATGACACTGTCCGTGCAAGAGTAGCTTTAGCAGCTCTCATGCACGCCCCTGCTGGCTGTTCCTGGATCGCACGGCAGACATATTGCCTGTTTGACATCTTATACTACTCTACAACTCCATGCAAGCTTTTGAGAATCCTGACCTAAGTCATATCCACCAGTACATATAAGACACACCATGCATGAGATCTGCACCAAAGTTATATAAATTGTAACTGACTGCCAGTAAAAGCTATTTAAAATATTTAAAAGATAAATATATATTTAATTTTCATTCTTTCAAAGTTATAGCTTCACTAAAATTGACATAGAAGTCCGAGGACTAAAGATAACATTTGGATACAACCTCTTTGCATCAAAGCAGAAGCCATATAGAGTCTGTACTGTCTGCCATGTGAAATATGCAGGATTCAGTGATGCGCTTGGATCAGTGTCAGTTAGTTGTAGCACATCACTGTGGTGCACAGATCTACCAGTCATTACAGTATGTCTTACGGCAGTAGAGCAGGAACCCCAGGTACATCCCCTGATAAGACTTACTCTCAAAGTACTACTTATGAGGTTAAAAAGGGACAGTTAACAAATATGTGGTACTCTCACTTAAAGTAAAACAGCCAAAACTGAGGTGCATACAAAGTCGTGTATTCACAAAGGGACCTGTGTTCATCAACTGACTGGTATAACCTAATCCCACTGTGTGGCATTAATGTGGCATTACTATATGCACTGAAGCATGACTCAGGCTAATATGTTAGACAAAATGCAGCAATGTTTTGTTAAATCAGGGACGTGATTGAGAAACAGGGCTCTTCTCTGCCAAAACATCACTAAGTATGCTATTGACTTTTACTCTTACTAACTCATTAAATCCTACTAACACCTCCTGGCGTTTCTGTAAGTTATCTTAGCAATGCCTCTCAGTATCTAATACATTATATCCATTTTTTGTTTTAGTATTTCCAAAACTATGCTACATACAGGCTATTGAAAGATTTTATCTTAAAAGTTTACATGATGTGCAACACAATTGCATTGTTACTTGACCTCTGTGTGGTACAGCTAAACAGATATTAAATGTTGTTAATTTATTATTTATTTTGTCATAATTTTCATATTTATCTAAGTAGTGCAACAACCAAGAAACATGGAACAACGTAGCCTCATATGAAAGCTTACAGCTGTATGAACAAAATGCTGATGATGATATGTGGGTAGCCTGAGTATTGAACAAGATATTGTAAGTTATTTACAAAACATTACAAAAATAATATTTACTATTCTTATTGTCACTTAGAGAATGGGAAAATTGTAGGAGGTGGGGAGATGCAATGCCATGCATTCTACTATTATTTATTTTTTTACTAGACATATTTGAAGATGTTTTGTTCATTCTAGCCATTTTATTGATTTTGTGTGTGTGTGTGTGTGTGTGTGTGTGTGTGTGTGTGTGTGTGTGTGTGTGTGTGTGTGTGTGTGTGTGTGTGTATATCTTGGTATATGTGTGAGTTTGTCTGCTTGTGCTTCTGTATGTGTGTGTGTGTGTGTGTGTGTGTGTGTGTGTGTGTGTGTGTGTGTGTGTGTGTGTGTGTGTGTATATCTATAGAAAAACACTTAAAAAGCTAGTATTTTGGATTTAAAATACTTCCTACAGCAATTACAAACACTTTAATGAGTCTGAAACGTTAAGCAGAGGAGTAAAGGTGTAAATACCCTGCAAATGCAGAACAAAGATCACTCGAGTCACCAAAGAAACAAGAATAATAATACCTTCTCAGAGGTGTACAGGCCCTCAGGCCTCAGAACATACTTGGGTGTGCGTTATTTACATAGTAACATACACACTGTCATGTATTATTGCTTGCTTATAAAATCAGTTTTAAGACCTAGAATGTAATGAACGTAAGCACTGCAAAGATTAGTTTCTGCTAAAGAATTTGCAATTTATAGTTCTTCAATATCACGCACGGTTCTTGAGGCACAACATTTGTTTGGACTGTATGAATATAACCTTATTTATAGTTCCTGATGCCCACTACACCGCAATTTGTAACATAAAGAGCTGGCTCTTTTCGAACAGTTGATTTTCATTCAGCTGCACCAGCTCCAGTGGGATCAATGGTTTGTGTTTTCCATCAAAATAGATGTTTTCTCTCTCATGCGCATACACACACACACATATATATATATATATATATATATATATATATATATATATATATATATAAATATACACACACACACACACACACACATTTATATATATATATATAGAGAGAGATATAGATATATAAATAGTCCAGGACATTTTGGATGACCCAATGTTCGTAACCAACCATGACTATTATGTTACCATTTGCCTTTGTTAATTGTGGAACAACTCCTTAATGCTAAGATCAAGTTTCACTGCAGACAACAAGCCTGATCTTTGGAGTTGTAACCATGTCTGAAGCCATGTGTGATACTCTTCGAGTGCTATGACAGTTTTTGTTCACAATTCTGCACTCACATACATGTGTACTGTGCACCAGTTTTGATTTTGATGCAGAGAGTAGAATGTTGGCTGCACTACAGTGTTTTTTGTCTGTCCAAATCACAGGAAGATGTTATTCCTATATACTAGATGTACTCTGTGCACTATGTCACCAAATCTTTCCCTAAAGCTCTGTGAGCTAATACAAATAAATGTATTTCTGAATATTACAGTATTAATATACACAACAACATTACAGTATAGTTATAGTACAGTAGCTTGAAGAACTAATGGCAAAGACAGATGTGGTATTTAAAATGCACACCATATCTCTCTTGTCTGTATGTCTCTGGGATATTTATTCAAAGTACACAGAAATGAAATATACTGGACAATAAATGCCTCAGTCACAAGTTTTTCATGGCTACCAAAAGCATACAGTGATAGAAAAGCAATATTGAGCATCTCTGTAGAACTGAGAATTGTTCAAAAGAATTTGGTAAAAAGGCACACTTATTTGCTATGCTCAGCAGCAAATGATAGGGAATGATTATTTAGATTAGGGTAGTGGTCAACTCCAAAAAATGTACCAAGCACTACATACAGTCCCATTACAGGTCAATGAATACAGTACTCTGCAACAGACAGACTACGGTCAGCTAAATACTCAGCTAAGGAAATACCCATGCTTACCAACTGTTAAGCAAAACCCATTCAGTGATCATGTCTGATGAGGATGAATATTATTGCCACTTTGATCGGACCTCTAGCACAATTTACTTATTTTCCTGCCTTATGTTCCAGATGGGTGCATAGAAGCAGATGATTTACTGAAAAAAAATAATAAGTAACATTATGATCTCTAGAAATAGCAGCCCACTCTTTATTCAGAGGGGCAGTGACTCCTGTAATTACTTATGACTATGCCAAGAAAGTATACACAACACGTCATTTCCCATTATGGATCCCAGTTCCCTAAACTAATCGGTGCTTTGAGTTAAATGGCTTGCATCACATAAATAGACAATTGAATGCCCTGTCTCTAGATCTACTTTCTGAACAGCATCTTTCACATCCAATCCAATAGTGTTTTAATCATTATTTGCCTGCTACATAGCAATTCACTCTTGAGGCTGAACACTACATGAAGAGTGCCCTTACACAGTATATTACAGATCAGATCTTATTGCAGGATGGAAGTCTTACAATATCTCAGGTATTAATGCATGCTGTGACTTTGTAAAGTTCTGGGCAATAACCTTTTACAACAACATGCTTAACCCAGTTTAAGCTTGCTTTGCCACATAAAATTACCTAATGCATTGAATCATATAGTCTTATCTAATGATCTGCATATAGTAAAATCAGCAACACCTTCTACAATTTGTAGCTTAGCAACATACTAAAGGTTAGATCAAAATAAAGCAATATGCTTGTGTAAAGCTGTAATGGACCATGCCTTCCAAAACAGAGCAGAGGCAGCCACACGATTCAGCTTCTCTATGAAACAAGATAAAGACACTTGCTGAGAAATATCTCAAAGACTCCAATCAGCACCCATGAGAAGGTCCAGAAGAGAAGCAGAAGACTACACAAAGCACAGCGATGCTAAAAACTTGTCTGAAGGGAATATCTGCAGTGTATTGTCTCATTTAACACAGTAGGACCAGTGCTGTAATACAACCAGTAATTTAGTTCTGGATGTAGAAAAACAGTAAAGTTAAATACTAAAATCCAATGTGGTTAAGCACAGAAGTATATCACCAACTCTTTTTGGGAAATAGTGAGAAGATACATGGAGGCACTGTCTAAAGTTTCTTTTGATATATTTTTTTCTGTAGTCATCAGTGGTCGAGTCACAAATTGTCATCAATCATAGGAAGTGCAAGGGTACTGAGTTTTGTGACCATTATGCTTTTAGGTTCCCATCCTAAATTATAACTTCATTCTCTAGGGGGTCTAGGTCAGTCATGCCTGGAGAGAATTTGTGAATAACCATTCAATTATACACAGACAACAACCTACTACTGCCACCTAGGAACACAATTTGCGAGAGATGCAATTACATTAGGAACCTAGAGTCCATGCTCTCTCCCTCACAAGCCAGTATATCTCACACTGAGAGGGCTGTCAACACAATCACTACACCTCAAAAGCCACCCACACCTACACAACACACACCCACATATGTGGAGGTCCTCAACAAAAATAAACCCAAACAAGGGAGACCTCCAAGGCAAAAACACAAGCAATCTCCACAGCCCTCCGCACCACATACCATGCATAGTTCACATACCTGTGTCTAACAACCACTAAGGCTTAACCATAAACCCAACATATTAGTCATAGGAGACTCCACTGCGGTACATACAGATGTGCCTCTCACCAAGCTGGCTAAGGAGAAAGTCATGGTTAGTTGTCTGCCAGGGGCCAGAATCCATCATATCACACACGCACTCAAGTCTCTAAACAGCAGGTACTGTTATGACTCTGTCATAGTCCATGTTGGTGTGAATTACTTGAGATGTACCTCCCTGGACTATATGAAGAGAGACATGATTGAACTCACCGAATATGTGTCCCAAGCAGGTATGTCCATAACTTTAAGCAGCATTCTGCCATCATCCAGAATGATGCCTCAATACAAACATTAAAATGATTGATTAACAATTGGCTTAGTTTCTACTCTCATTCCAGATAAGATTGACAGACCACGATGCTTTGCCAGAGATAGCCTGCATCTGTCTCACTTGGGCTTCAGGCTTCTGGCAAAGGTGCTTGCCTCCCCCATAGTGCCTTTTTTAGAAAAAGTGATGAGGTTAAAACTACCAACATAAAAATTTCAACAAAACCCAAATTAAAGGTCATGCTGCTAAACGGTAGGAGTCTAAACATGAAACTGCACTCATTGCAAGCATTCTTAACCCTGGAAAATGCTGACATCTGTGCAGTCACAGAAACCTGGTTCAAAGCTGCAAACAGCACCCCAGCCATACATGGTTACTGATCCTATCATACATTCAGTCCCCGAACTGTGGGTAGTAAAGCCAAAGCAGGTGGAGTTTCAATATATATTAAAAACATACACACCTCCAGGCTGGTTGAACAGTATGTCACACAGGAGACACTCCAGGTACAGTTAACCATTAACAAGACCCCTATACAAATCATAGCTAGCTACCAGCCCCCACATCTAACTCAAGATGCCCAAACTGTCTATCTAGACCTCTTTGAATCTATCAAGATTCAACCCTTTACTCTGATCCTGGGTGAATTTAACTACTCAAACATAGACTGGCAGAACTACTCATGCTAAAACACAAATGCCCAGAGATTCCTCGATTTTGTCAATGCAAATGTTTTGGAACAGCTGGTCGATACCCCCACAAGAGGTGATATCTTGGACTTGGTATTAACCAGCACAAGTAACTACTGCAGCATCCCTGCAGTATCATCCTCCCTTGTAAGATCCGACCATAAAGCGGTCACGTTTGGAGTCACGATCTCCCCCCAGCCCCCCTCTAGCTAGGGTCCAACAGAAAAACTTCTCCAAAGCTGATTACAGCCTCCTGAGGGATGGTATAAACAGCTTCAAAGCCCCCTCCCTCTCTCTAGGAACGGGCACCAGTATCCCAAAACTATACCAAATTACTTTATGAACATTTATATAGATGCATGCAATCAGAAATACCTGACAGGATTAAATCATCTTCTGCAAGGAAGAGTAAACCTGTCTGGTGGACATCTGCAATAAATAAACTCTATAACAAAAGAAAAAAATGCTGTCCAGGACCAAGAAGGAGCAGGTGCTCAATTGGAAGCAATCTCTCCTTAGCCTAAACAAGCAAATAAGAGCACTAGTGAAATCCTCCCAAATCAAACTTCGTGTCTAAATTGGTCACATCTTCTAGAGACAATCATAAGGCCTTCTTCACATATGTCCTCAATCTCAAAGGAAGCACCCAGATCTGTTCAGAACTGGTGGTCAAGGATAACACATATAGAAATACCATCCGTAGACATAGCAAACTTGCTGGCTGAAAGATTCAGTGAAAATTTCACTCCTCTGTCCCCCCCATCAGTAAATCAGGATATTCCCAGTACCTGCGCCCTTACCCTTATATCTAGGGATCAGGTCATCACTGCATTCTCAAAGGCAAAAAATACATCCTCCATGGGACCTATTAACATCCCAGGCTGCATCCTATATGAACTCTGGCAGGAACTTGCAGCACCATTGTGTGCCCTATTCAACCAAAGCCTGAGTACCGGCTTTGCTCCAGCTGAGTGGAAGACAGCCACTGTCATCCCGTTACACAAAGGCGGAGTATCCACCGATCTGGGAAATTATAGACCCATCAGCCTAACTAGCTTGATCTGCAAGGCCATGGAATGAATTATCATGGACCTCATTAATAAGGACATTGGCAACCTCCAAACACTTGATCCCACACAGTCTGGCTTTGTCAAGGGGAGGTCATGTCTGTTAAATTTGGTCAACTTTTTTGAGACAGTCACCAAAGTCATGGATGAGGGGAAGACAGTGCACACTGCCTACCTTGACCTGGCCAAAGCCTTCGACACTATTTCCCACTCAGGCATAATAGATAAAGTCTCTCAACTAAACATCAAGCCGTATGTTAACAGATGGGTAGCTAACTGGCTCATCAATAGAATCCACCTAGTCAAAATAGGGGAAGTCACCTCAAACAGTAATTCCAACAAGAACGTAATTCAGCCACCAAGTTTATTAGAACAATCTGCACGACAGGCTCACCAATAACCTAGGTTTTCTCCCACAAGCTAATTCCTCAATGACTTCCCAGCCCTATATACAGCATATATATATAATAAATAAAATAAGCCATCCCAAACCAATTTTGAAATCAATTAATTATAATTATAATTAAATTGTACATCTAATAAATAAAATTCATAAACATGCATACACTGTTGGTTTCCTAAAAAAAAGAATGTTAAAAAACAATAAATATGTGTGCACCAATGTATGGAATTTTAATTATTGTTAATTATATGCACTATATATAGGGCTGTACCAATCTGAGGAAGTCATTGCTTAACCTAGGTTATTGGTGAGCCTGTCGTGCAGATTGTTCTAATAAACTTGGTGGCTGAATTACGTTCTTGTTGGAATTATTGGTTTAACCTCCTTTTTGTGATTCACCTCAAACAGTAGACCTGTATCAAGTAGCTACTCCAGGGTTCGGTCTTGGGGCCTCAGTTATTTGGGATATATGTTTCTGAGGTGCAGGCCAAAACCAGTGGGCTATGGCTGACCATTTTTGTAGGTGACTGCAAGCTGGGTGCTGTCAGAAATTCCCCTAGTGACATGGACAACCTCCAAGAGGGTCTCACCCAAACAAATGACTGGTGCCAGAAATATGGCCTCAAGCTGAATACAAAAAAATCCATCATCATCCCCTTTGGGGAGAGTGATGACCCCACAAATTATCACATTAATAACAATGTCCTAAGCATGCAGTCAGTTGTGAGGGATTTGGGCACTCAGATTGATAGCAACCTGACTTTTGACAGCTATGTTGCTTCCATTGTATGAAAAGCTTTCTACATGGCCCACCTCAGAAGTAATGGCATCTCATCCAGTGACAAGGAGGTCATAACATCCCTATATTCTTCCCTTATAAAGCCCATTATTAAGTACAACACCTCATTTGGCATGCATCTCACAAAACACATGCAGCAGCTGGAGAGACCACAGAGGTTCCTCACCAGGAGAATTCAGGGACTCAAAAATCTACCATACACAGATAGGCTAAAAGCCCTATCCCTCTACTCTGTTCCATACAGACTCTTCAGAGGTGATCTCTGTCTGGCATACAAGGCGATCTCAGACCCTGCCTTGATGGGACTGCTGCATATCCACAAGTCAAGCTCCACTCAAGTGACCCGCACACATGGCCTCAACCTGGTCTGTGACATCAATAGAACTTGTTGGCAGGACAGATTTGTGTCCCAGAGACTCCCCCATCTGTGGAATACACTCCCTCTCCATGTCAAGCAGAGTACCTCTTTACCCCTTTTTAAGCGCAACCTGGATAACTGGATGTGAAACAGAAAATACACCACTGGGATTCCACCTGTGTCCCTGCTGGACAGGGGCATTGGGTGCTGACTTATGTAAACATGGGCTAAACTCTTGGCTAGGCTTATAAGGGCCTCAGGGCCAATAGCCTAGTAACATCCTATGATCCTATGAATTATCCATGTCCCATATGAATGATGATAATGCATCACACTGCTTTATCTGCTCTTACAGTCTATTACATAGGTGAGGGAGAAACTGAGTAATGAATCTGTCTCTCCACCTTGTTTTATTGATCTGGTGAAGCAAGTGTAGATCCCGTGTTGTGTTATTTGTGTGACTGACTGATCTGTTATGGTACAAGAGATCCTGGACTACTGGGTCCATGACTAATTCAAAGGTAAGGCATAGTTCTCCTCTGAGGAGAGTGTGAGACACAAAAAGGACACTGGGGGGAAGCTTCTAGTCATTTCTGATAACTTAGAGATTTTAAGCCTAGGATGATCTTTGTTAGAAACCTCTAGGGTACTTTCAGCTATTTGAGATGTTTAGTGAGGTACATCGCAAATGAGGCATTGTATTCTATAACTTTTCTGATCAATGCTGAACACAAGGGTAATTAGTCTTTTTAGATCTGAATGATACTCCCTTGGTGATCAGCTGAGCCAAGTAGAAGGATTTCCTGACAACTGTTACGAGCTAAAAGGAGATGAGTTTATCAACCCAGGATCCCAAGTCCCTAATTACATTTTCATTTTAAAGTGGGATATTGTCAACGATGTCTGCTGGGGGATAATTTGTCTGTCAAATGCAACAATGCTGAATTTTTTAGCATCTAATTTAAGCCCATTTTCAATACTCCAGAGATTTATAAGTGTAAGATCCTCCCAAAGGGCTTCTGTGGTAGAGGGGAATTTGACAGTGACTCTCAATTTGCCATCATCCTCACACTTTGTTTGCCATAGGTCTTGCTTTTTAATCTTAAGATCAAAGAAGTAAATAACAAACAAAAGGGGTCCCAGCACTGAGTCCTGCAGGACACCGTTGGTCACCTTAATTTTTCTTTGATACTGCCTCTGTCACTCACTCTGTGTGAGTTCTGTCGTTTAGCCAGTTAGCTATCCATCACTTAGGGATACCTCTGCAATGATATCAGTTTATTAATTATGCTGGCAGGGGAGATGGTGTCAAATGCCTTAGCTAGATCAATATAACCTGTGTATGGAATGACTACTTTCAACAGCTTGCATTACCTTTTGAAGAGGCTTATCAGGTTCATAAGGCAGGATCTATCTTTTACAAAAAACAAACTACTGTAGCTTTATCCTGATGTGATTTGTAATGCCAATGTTACTCAAATCAGTTATAGTATGTTTATAGCCTTACAAATGATACTCATCAGGCTGAGGGGGGGGCCTGTAATTTCTGGGATCTCTTGTAGGGCCATCATTATGGAGTGGCATCATCAGCACTGTTTGACGTAATTCTGGAATTGAGTCTTTGGCCCAGCTCAGGTTAAATGGCTTATGCAGAGGTACTTTTTGTCAAACAGCTGGGTATGTTTTCTGGTCCCATGGAGGAAGTGTTCTTAGTTTTGGACATATTTTCAGTGCATGTTCTTTAGGGATGATGGGTGATTTGAGAGCTATTGGTGATGTTTAGGAACCTGACATGAACTTCTCAGGAATAAATTTGCACTAAATTGATTTGCTAGGATATTGAGTAGGTTTTGTCATTAACTATATCCTTTGTGATTTGATGAGTATTGTTTCTTAGTTTTCTAACATAACTAAAAGATTTGTAATTGTCCTTGGCTTCAGATGCCTACCTGAGTTCATGGGTTGCCTTAGTAGATTTAATAGTCTCTGTAGAATTCTTAGTCAGATTCCTAATATATCCCTAACTTAGGTCTACAGTACACTCTAATTTCCTTTTATTATAGATTTTCTTACATTGCTAGTGTATACTTTTGTAATTCTCATTATATTTAGCTCTGTGTGGGACTGCTTATTCTATATATTCTTTTATGTGGGTATAAAACTCCTTGGTGAATCTATGTACTGGGATGATTTTTGGAGTGACATTCCTATAACTGAATTTTGAGACTATGTCATAGAATTTGAAGAGATTTGTGTACTTAAAGTATTTGAATTCTGATATATTAGTTTTGGGGGGTTTAAACTGTTTGAGGGGAAAATGTTACTAGCTTATGGTCTGAGGGAGTTACTGAGGAAGTGCATGATGGTGCTACATTTATAAATATCAAGCCAAGAATATTTTATCCTCTATTTGGGCTAGTAACAGTCAGATCCATTGAAATTGTATTTATTATGTCTAAAAACTTATAACCATATCCCACTTTAGTGATGTAGGTACTGCAGTAAATTATGGGTAGTTAAAGTCTCCCAGAATGAGAGTTCTTATTTATGGGGAGTTTATTCATTATGTTTAAGAACCTGACATGAACTTCTGTGTCATGGAAAGGGGTCCTGTAACATGTGATAAACTGATGGTTGATTTTGTTTACTATAATCTGAGTTTGATAAGTTCAGTTTATGCATTTCTGGGAGTCTGTCTAATGGTGATACGGTATCTGATAAAGCTTTATATGCCATCACAGTTGCTACTGGTTCTGAAAACATGGTCTGCACTAAACCCAGGTATGGAGGGAGTGCTTAAGCATGATGTCTATACTTCCCATTCATGCATCTCAGCTGTCCATAACTGTAGTCCCACATGATCCTCTGCTCACTGTGGGACTAAGGTCCCTGAACACCAGGGATCTCACTGTGGCAGTGATCACCAGCCTTGCTTATCCCCTCAGGAAAGGACAGCTAACAAAACAGTCAAACCTGTTTTGGCTTACTGCATTGCTTCCTACCTGAACACAAGCCATTAACACTGCAGTTCCTCTGTGCAGGTGAATGAGGTGATTTCTCTAATTCTTTGTTTGTCACTTTTACATGTGTCCATTTGTCTGTATCTATACCTGATATAGCTTCCCCTGCTGGCACCCTGTTTCACTACTCACATGTAAAGCATTGAGATGAAGAGTATATTAAGTTTTGTTGCCCATTGTACAGCATTTTTGAAGTTCTAATCCCTCTTCCCTGTCTGATAATGTAATGTCCTTCTGATTCCTCCTACATTTTGCTAAGTACCTAAATGATCTGTTTCACTCAGGCCTCCATATATTTTGCCTGCCTGGGACAAGCCTTGCCTTCCACATAAGATTTCTTTCCGTTTTTGTAACATCCTTGTTGATCCTTTTCTCATCGTTTTCCCATAAAACATTCATCTGTTTGCTTTAAATGTTTTCCACAGATCATTGCATCTCCCTCTTTAACCATGTCATTTATTTCCGTTTCACATACTCCTTTTTTTCTGATACAAGATTTCTCCTCACTTCTTTTACTACAGTCCCACAATTTTTCCACTGTTTCTAGTGTCTGTCACCCTTCTATATTAAATGAAATAAAAACGCTGCTCCAATGTCACAAGCACTACTTTAATTATTCCAGTATAAAAACTTTCGTTCCGAAATGAAAATGGAACATCATCAGACATAAAATGTTGCACTACATCACTTCCTTTATATTACAAAAATGGCGCCATAAAACATCAAACCGTTTAAAGGGCCATAGTCTTAAATGACAAAATTAAAACTATTAAATGCTTGTGCATGCTTGTGTAAAACAACACTCGACAATCATCCAAGCATGTAAGTCTACTATGTATTTAAAAACTCCTGCTAGTAAAACTATTCATAACCAGACATCATGTGTGTTATGAATAGTTTTACTATGAGGAGTTTTTAAGTACATAGCAAACTTACAATGCTTGGATGATTGTTGTGTTTTTTTTTTTTTTTACAGAAACTTACACAAGCATTTAATAGTTTTAATTTTGGCATTTAAGACTATGGCCCTTTAAATGGTTTGATGTTTTATAGTCTCGTTTTTGTAATATAAAGGAAGTGATGTAGTGCATGTAGTATGTAGTGCAACATTTTATGTCTGATGATGTTCCATTTTCATTTCCGAACAAAAGTGCTTATATTGGAATAATTAAAGTACTGTTTGTGACATTGGAACAGTGTTTTTATTTCATTTGGTGCTGTTTTATGCTAGTTTGGGCTCGTTTACCCTTCTATATTAGTTATCATTGTGTTTCCCAGTAGTCTATCCTGCACTGACTAGATCAGCGTTCTTGTGGTATGCATTACATACAGCATTACTCCAGAGATGGAAAACACCACCTTGCAAGGTCACTGTAGGCCAGAAGTTCCCTCATCTCATTTTGTCACTTCAGCTTCCATCATGGGATGTCTTAGTTCTCTTTTCTTGCTGCCCAACATTTGGACTTCTACCCGTTTCACTGTTGGAAGATTAAAGTCTCCTGTGGCTATGGGATGGCTTTTCTTTTCCGTCCACCAGTCCTGGTGTGTGTGCAAGTGTGTGTGTGTGTGTGTGTGTGTGTGTGTGTGTGTGTGTGTGTGTGTGTGTGTGTGTGTGTGTGTGTGTATATGAGATAGAGGATGATCCACATGGACCTTTCTTCATTGACAGTCTGGAAGCACTATCTGGTTAAGTGAGTTGTTCAGAGTCACACAGTAGGCAAATGGAGGCTGAGAGAATCATACTCTGGACTACAGGATACAGCTTGCTAACAGCTCATAACATTAATCATTTGCAGTAACTGCCAGACATGATTCTTTTTCCCTGCATCTTGTGTTCTACATAGTGTCGTCATGCACCACGGTTCCACAGTTTCCTATTTCTACTTCAAGGACAACATTTCAGTTTTTACTTTAGTCTCCATCATTTTATCCTGTCTCCAACCAACAAACACTGTCACTCCTCCACGCCCTTTTTTCTTTATATCTATTCAGACCTCATTAAATAAACACTTTTCAGTGTGCCGAAGAGCATTTATGAAAAGATGGTATCTTGGTAAACAGATGCTGTATTTCTAGTGAAAATACAGCTAAAGTTTAGATAGATGGGAGAAACTATTAGCAAATAAAGTAGCATTTTTAAACTCTACCAGCTTAACTGCAGAATATTTCTATAAACTCTCTAGAGTGGAAGTGAGACTAGCAAGCCAGTAATTACCTGGCTCTTTTCTAAATCCACCCTTATGTCTGACTAGATCACTGTTCTTGTCGCACACATTACATACAGCATTACTCCAGTATTTGGCTGGAGGTGAAATAAAGGAAGATACATGTTCTCTTGGCCCTTAATTCCTTTTACTTCTCTATTTAGTAACACTCTCATTTTTAATCACAATAGCACACTTTAAAGTGCAGGTATATGTACCCTTTTCCAAATAAATAAATACATAAAAACATAAATACAGCAGTGCAAAATATAAATAAGCTGAATTGTTGACTACTCGTCATTAAATGAATTTGTCCGTGTCTTCTGAGCATAACACAAAGTGCATGTAAAACTCTTACCACAATTTTTATATAAATAAAAATGCCCTTAATTCAGTAATAGAGATTACTGTGGTACTGTACAGTCTTCCACCTGTATCTTTGCTGTGCTTTTGTAGACCACCGTTTATTTGGCTTTTATTGCCGAGCAAACACAAATAGGTATCAGGAGACCATAATGAATTATGACCGCATCAGATTCAGAAAATGCTGAGGTAAGCGGTATATTGAAACATTCTTTGCAGGGTAGCTTAGTTATATCATGCAAAATAAGCAGGTTACATACTGACCGGTGTAAATAATCCATTAAGAATAGAAATGACAAAGTCAGTCTCCTCCTTAAATTGCTGCCTAGACTTGTTCCATGGTTTATCAGTCATTCATTTTGCAATGCTTTTACTAAGTGCCATACGTAACATAAAAATGCAAAGTGAAAGTCAAAGTGTAAATAAAGCAATTGTAATCATGTATGCTTCTTCAATAGTGACACTGGATTCTTTTCTTTAGGCACGTGCACTAGGATAGTTACTCTGAGAACAAAGTGTAGTATGTACCTATCAAGTGTTAAGCCAAGACAAAGGGAAGACAGCAAAATAAATAAGGAGTATTGAATAGCAGAAGGGCTGACTTCTGTTATGTGTTGACATACTTTATATCAGAAAAAAAGCAAGCCAAACCCTGACTTAATTAGTGAGGGACTGCAGCAGCAGTAGGGGGAAATTAAAATATTTGCCTTCCTCTGTAAATAAAGATTTTTTTTGTGCTCACAATATGCATCCGATGCTGTAAAAGACCAAATGTAATAATAGGAAAACTTGGTAAACCAATTTAAATTTACCTTTATTATACACTGCTTAAAAATCAAAACAGTATGCAGGAAGTAAAATGTTGTGTACATAAACAATTCAAAAGTATATCATGTTAAAAAAGTTCCTTTTTATAAGTTAAAGTAAAACCTTTGATACCTCTGATGCCAGTAACTTCTTGTCATACAAAGTAATGAAAACTGCTTAAACAAGAACACCATGAATTGCATTATATTACTTTAAAAAAAAAAAATATATATATATATATATATATATATATATATATATATATATATATATATATATATATATATAGTTTCACTTCATGTTACCGAAATGCTGAAATATCGAATTTCAGCATTTCGACAGTATAAAGCTGAAACCATCACAACACCAACACTTCACAATCACGAAACCAAAACATTGAACATACAAAATACAACACACAAACCATAACACCCACGCCACAAAACAATTAAATACAACAAAACACCACACAGACACACACCTACACCACGCAAATGCAGTGGGGGCAAGCCCCCCTGCATCACCCATGTGGGGGCTGTGCCCACCACACCCCCCTACTTATATATACTAACTCCGAGATTGCACAAACAGTAAAGAAAAAAATAATCGCACACAGCCAACACACACAATCATACCACCACTTCCCTACCCTAAGCCACTCGTACAAGTTAGAAAAACACTCATGCACACTCACTCACCTTAAAATGCAGACACCATCCCAGCCAAACACTTCCACAACATAACGTACATGCATAAGCGCAAATTCAACATAGTCCTATTCACACTTATGTACTTTCGTTATTTTGAAATTTCGACTTCATGGACAGGAATTTCTGAAATTCGATATTTTAGCAATTTGTGTTTATGAAGTGAAACCACACACACACACACACACACACACACACACACACATATATATATATATATATATATATATATATATATATATATATATAAAACATTTAGTTTTAAGTTTTTATTGTGACTTTTGATGTTATAACCAATATAAATTAAAAAAAGTACAGTAGAGAGTCAATTATCCGAACATCAATTATCCAAAATGTCAGTTATCCAAACCAGCCTTCCAAAGTTTACGGGTAAGAAAAATCATAAAGTATGAATATATAAACATTATATATATTCGCTTGAGCATGTTTTTTGAGCTTGTGGCCAGTTCATATGTGAAAAATATTCTTTATTGTCCACTGAAATCACTGCATGGTTGAAAAGTGTATTCCCATTCCCTGTCTTCAGAAAAAAAAAAACAAGATTTTAAAAGTTTTTATCTGGTTTAGTTATATGCTTGATTATCCAAACTACCCTAGGTCCCAATTAATTCGGATAATTGACTCTCTACTGTAATAAAAACTGCACTACTAGTAATAAATATGGGATTGTAACTATGGAATTTCAGCAGCCATCATTTAAAAGTTGCTGCTGTTGCTTTTGTTTGGTTGGAAGTATAATGACAGATAAAACTATCAATAATGGACAATAACGAGTTTTCAAGAGTAGGAGGTATAATGACAGATAAAACTATCAATAATGGACAATAATGAGTTTTCAAGAGTAGGAGGTATAATGACAGATAAAACTAACAATAATGGACAATAACGAGTTTTCAAGAGTAAGAGGTATAATGACAGATAAAACTATCAATAATGGACAATAATGAGTTTTCAAGAGTAGGAGGTATAATGACAGATAAAACTAACAATAATGGACAATAATGAGTTTTCAAGAGTAAGAGGTATAATGACAGATAAAACTATCAATAATGGACAATAACGAGTTTTCAAGAGTAGGAGGTATAATGACAGATAAAACTATCAATAATGGACAATAACGAGTTTTCAAGAGTAGGAGGTATAATGACCGATAAAACTATCAATAATGGACAATAACGAGTTTTCAAGATTAGGAGGTATAATGACAGATAAAACTATCAATAATGGACAATAACGAGTTTTCAAGAGTAGGAGGTATAATGACAGATAAAACTATCAATAATGGACAATAACGAGTTTTCAAGAGTAGGAGGTATAATGACAGATAAAACTATCAATAATGGACACTAACGAGTTTTCAAGAGTAGGTGGTATAATGACATATAAAACTATCAATAGTGGACAATAACGAGTTTTCAAGAATAGGAGGTATAATGACAGATAAAACTGTCAATATAGAAAACAAAATAAAGACTCATTTGTAAACCAGGGTAACAAGCAAGCAAGTTAAAACCATAATACAAATTCAATGAGGACTCTAAAAGGTCAACCACCAGTACCTGTTTTTGGACCATCTTTGGAGACAATATTTCAGAAGTTTCCTGAAAACAGAACAGTTAATTTCTACAAGTACCAAAAAACTTGGATTAGTAAGATCTACCATACTGTTAACTGTCCATATTAACAGATGACATACTCCGATGGAAAAGGACCAAGCCTCCAGAATGCTATACTGGTGCAAATTATATATCGCAAAACCAAACTATCAATAAAGCAAACAGCTTTTGGTAGTATAAGAGGATTATCACAAAAATCTCTTATTAGCTGGATTCTGGGTAGGAAGCCATTGGCAGGAACACCTAAACTAAACAATATCAAATTTGCATCTCACTGATAGAAGTTAATACTCTGTTTTGTTTGTTTTTTTTGTCAAAAGAAGTTGAGGTGAACTGCAAGAAATTTCAAATCTGAGATGAATGAATTTTCATTTGTTTGTGCACTGTAGTTGTGTGTGCATAAACTGGGTTTTCTTGTAATGCCAAAACTTTTGGATATATCAAAACATTTGGTATTAATGGATGTTAATCTGTGTGCAAGCGTTTGTGAATTAGAGTTATAGTAAGTGATAAGGAAGGGGATAGATTTTCCCTGGGATTCATTAATACCTATACTAAATACACACAAAGTGCACACCATTCTGAGTGAGCAGCCAGCTACCATCAGTAAGATTAGGAAGTGGACAAGTTGCTGTAGCAGGAGACTGATGAGCATAAGGTGCTCCACTGAACATCACAGACAGTCCTTACTGCCTACAGCCATCAGACTCTATAATGCCTCCTACCATCTTAGCACCACCCCCACTACTGAAGGCCACCACAGAGTGCAATGTTAAAATCTTACCCATGTTTCTTTTTATCCCCTGTCCTTTTGTCTCTCTTTTTCAGTACAATATTAATTATCAATGCAATTATGCTTTGTGCAATATGCTATACCTTAAAGTATCATAATGTGCAATACCCCATATCCTAGGGTGAGTAGAAATTAACACAAAAGGCTCCCCCTTTCATGTCACTACTGTATGTGGTGTCAGACACATCTAATGCATTGGCTATGGTCAATAGTGTGCCTTTGTCAGGCATTGCTGTTATATATGTGGGTAACATAAGTGAGCATAGTATCTGTCATATCTAATTATGTAACATATGTGTTTGGTATGTTGTGTCTATGTTTATGTGTGTAGTTGTAACATAAGCAATTCTCTGCGGGATCAATAAAGTATTTCTGATTCTACTGATTTCTTGCAGCTTTAGATATTGAGGGGGATATATAAAGGTTACCACAAAGTGTAGACTACATGTACACTTAGTGTTTATCTTTCTGAGTGGCTAGAAGCACAAAAAATGTGGAAAAGATGTTCTTGAATACAAATCATGCACACTTAGTGTAGGTGTTAATGAATCTGGCCCTTAGTGTTTTCTTGTGTGTGTGTGTGTGTGTGTGTGTGTGTGTGTGTGTGTGTGTGTGTGTGTGCATGTTTATAAAGGGATGTGAGTGGATGTGGCTAGGTAAAAGTGTAAATTAAATGTTGTGTCTGTAATGCTATACATGAAATATGAAGGTGAGTGTCTTGTGTAGTGATAGTGTTAGAGAAAAAACTTTTTGGTTAGATAATATGTAAGTTTGGGGTTAGGTGCAGCAGCATGGTTAGGGTTAACACGTGTGAGAAAGGTCAAGTACTACTTTTGTCTTCTTTACATAAGTTCTGGTTCCATCTGTTTGAGAACAATGCCAACAGGAAATCAAAAACAATTCTGTTCTTGGACTTCCAAAATGGCTGCACGTTGAGTAACAGCTTGTTTCTAGCTCTCCCAGTATGAAAACAGAGACTCAGCAAAGAAGCCCAGTAGACTTGTGTTTATGGGTAAATTTCAGTAACTGGCTAGTAAGTGCACTGCCTGGATGCCAGGAATAAATAAATACAGAAGACCTGGAAAAATCAGCTACAAAAAGTAAGGAAGAAACACTGATTGAGGAAAGTTCTGCAGCTGTTCAGCAAAAAGCAATGCAATCTTCAGACATAACTTCCAGTAACCCACAGGAAGATATAAGACAACTGCATACAAACCTAGTTAAAAATAAACAAAGCACTGACAGAGTACATAAACACAAACAACAAAAGGCTGGAAAAAATGGAAGAAGCTTTAAATAGATATTCAGATGAGATAAGCTGCAAAAATCAGAGGTCGAAATAAAGAAAAGGCTGTCTGAATATGAGACTGCTCAGGAAGAGATGTTGCAAAAATAATAGAATAAGAGTACAGAGTACATAGGGAAAACCTGAGATTTTCAGATATACCAGAGAAGCTGGAACAGACAACATTGATTTTATGAAAGCACAAATAAGCAACTGGACTGGTATTCCACAGCAGTAGTTGTTAGTTGAAAGGGCACATCATGTGTATGCTCCAAACCTGGCTATAAGAAAGCATCTTAGACCTTTAATAGTAAAGATGCAATCCTACCAGCAGGATGAATTGATTGTGACAAAATTGTGGCAGAAGGACAAAGTACTAAAAGTTGGAGACAGCAGAGTGTTTGCAGAGAATGATTACTCATTATACACCAGACAGAAGAGGAGCAAATTTATTCCACTATTCAAGGAATGTTGAGATGCAGGTGTGAGATACAAACTGCTGTACCCAACTGTCTTCAAGGTATTCTTCCCAGAGGGACAAAATCATTTTTTGATAAAGTACATGCTAAGGAGGAAATACAAAAGTTTGTCCAACAAAAAAGTAAGCTGTGAAACAGAAGAAGACTGTGCTTCTTGTTCTTCTGATAATAAAGACAACAGAGGGACTGTACCCATGAATTTAAAATTTTTTTAAGGGAAAATGGAGAGAAGGAAGGGAGCAGGAGAGTTGACTAAAAGAATCAAGAGCATGTTGGAAATGAAGCAGAGACAGGATTTCGGAGATGAACAGTAATAAAATCAATAACTTAATATGGAATTACAATGCAATAATTATATTTGTGAAATATGACAGAACAAGAATATATGGAAATATTTTTCAGAATTTGTTGGGCTTGGAGACTATAAAGCATATGCACTACTTCATGTCATTAATGTTCAGACAAGTGCTTTGGGGAGGGGAAGAGGAGGAGAAAGTTAACTGTAAGTAAAGATTTTTTTTCTTAAATAGTACCAATTTTGTGGCATGTGGTTTTCTTTACATGCTATAAAGTTTTTTTCAGTTATTTTTAAAGTGTAATGGGGATTGTAAACAGGTGCTGCTATTTTTTTTTCTTTTCATTCTCCCTTCTCTCTCCCTTTTCTTGTTCAGTTTTAAGAAATATGGGCACTGAGATGTATAAAAAAAGCCTGGTTAAAAAGCATCATAAAAGAAAAATTAATGTGCTTTTTCTCATTCTTGCATGGGGAAATGGCTGGCTTAAAGACCTTAGATTGATTTAGTAACAAGTTTTAAGAGACAGCAAATAAATGAACAAGAACATTGAATATTATGAGGGTTTTTTTCTAGCAAATGCATGTATGCTCAGTATCAATTCTACAGCTGGTCTTCATTTTTCCATGGAAACAATCTGATAAAGATAAACTGGCTGTCTGGTTCTAATGACTCCATAGAGACAATCTGATAAAAAGAAACAGGCTACAGTCTGGTAGAGAGTGATTGGCTGAGGGGAAAAAGAGTGAAAGCACTCAGGCATTTTCCCAAAGTAGATAATGTTCTCTAAAAGCATTCAGGGGCTTTACCAAGGCAGTTAATGTTCTCTGAAAACATTTGGGGGTTTTCCCAGCTGGGAGAGCTACAAAGATGAGACACAACCTATCAGTAATTAGTAGAAGCACAGGCTGCACCATGTGTCTTAGCATGGATGACCTTTCTTTTAGGTTAACTCAAGTCTGTGAGTGTGACTGTCAGTTTGGGACTTTTGTTCCTATTAGGAGGGTAAAACTTCAATATTTAAAGGTGTACATAGTTTTGTGTGTTATTATTAAGTTAATAGGTTTTAGGGGGTATTGGGGGTGTGTTTTTTTGTTTTGTTTTTGTCTGAGGGCTTTCAATAAAACAAAAAAGTTTTATAAGATGTGAAATAGGCTGAAATGTATGTGACAAGAAACAACTGCATAAATGTTCAACCTGCCAAACAGTGTATGCATGTAAGACAAAATCGGGAAATAGACATTTAATAAAAAAGGTGTTACACACAAAAGGTAGGAAGTAGCAATGATAACATTTTAATACACTGATGCTTTCTTTAATGTCTTTAAATGTAAGTGGCCTCACAGAGAAATACAAAAACAAATAGAGTAGTGAACTATATTAGAAAATGTAGAGTGCAAATAGCTATGTTACAGGAGAAACACTCTTAGAAAGAACTGAACAAGTGAATCTGATAAAAAAAGGTTTCCATGATGGTTATTCAGTGGAATACAAAGGAAAAGAGGAGTATTTATATTAATTGCAAGAGGAGATCCAATAGTAAAAGAAGAAGATATAAAAGATGATAATGGCAGACTTGTAGTGCTAAGGGTTACTGGCAAGGGAGGAGTATTACATTGGCCTGTATTTACATTCTACCTAAAACTGCTATAATGGAGCATAAGAAAATTCTGGGAGAAATAATGAGTTTTCATAGGATCATAGGAAGTTACTAGGCTATTGGCCCTGAGGCCCTTATAAGCCTAGCCAAGTGTTTATCCCATATTTAGACAAGTCAGCACCCAATGCCCCTGTCCAGTAGTGACACAGGTGGAATCCCAGTGGTGTATTTTCTGTTTCTCATTCAGTTACCCAGGTTGAGCTTAAAAAATGGATAATGAGGTACTCTGCTTGACGTGGAGAGGGAGTCTATTCCACAGATGGGGGAGTCTCTAGGATACAAATCTGTCCCACCAACAAGTCCTATTGATGTCATAGACCAGGTTGAGGTCATGTGTGTGGGTACAGCAAGGAATATTACTTATAGGTGGGGACTGGAATTTGATTGGATCAGTAAGGATGTGTCTGAGGGGCCCAGAAGTGAAAATATAACAAAGGAGAGTAGATTTTTGAAGAAATGCATGAAAATATTTGACATGAGAGATGTGAATTCAGTAATAGGAGTTCGGAGTGAATTTACATATTATTTCCCAAGATATAAAAACTGGGCTAGGATAGACAGAATTTACATTTCACAGGAGCATGTGCATTTAATTGAAGGTCATGATACTCACCCAATAACTATTTCAGATCATGCACTAGTAATAGCTAAAATAAAAACACAGGGTAATGAAATAAAAATGAGACATTGGTACTTTACCACCTATCTGCTGAAAAGAGAGGAATTTAAGGAATAGGCAGTGTAGATTATTAAGGAGTTGTTAGAGAGGACAGAAATTTCTTCTGAAAATATAGCTAGGCAGTGGGACAAAATTAAGGTGGAGTTTAAAAATGGAGTGCAAATAAAAGAAAGGGAGCTATGGTTAAGAAGTAACAATTATTTAGAGGTACTGACAAATGGTAAAAGTATTGCAGAATAAGGGGAATCTCACAGAACAAGAAGAGGATCAACTGCAGAATGCTAGGCAGAAAATAAGGGATTACCTCGATAATAGCTTAGAAAGATTGCTGTCAAGCAACTGTTCTTTTTTTTTTTTGATAATAACATTAGAGCACAAAAACTTTTAGCACAACATCTCAGGCAACAGAAAGTCGAATGGGCTGTCACCAAACTTAGGGAACCTATAACAAAAAAGGTAACAGAAGATCCTATAGAGGTATTAGAAATATTTTGGAAATTCTACTAGAGTCTCTATAAAGCAGTGAAATATGAAAATCAAGAAAAGATATACATGGAAATGTTTATGAAAGAATTAAATATGCCAAGGTTAGAGGTAGATGAGGCTCGATTACTAACAGTTAGGAGGCGATGAGATAAAAACTGTGATGTATAACTAATCTACAGTAAAGTTCCCAGGAACAGATAGTATTCATGTGAAAGTTTTGAAGCTAGGACGAAAAAAAACTGATAAAGATCTGGAAGGTTTTGTTTAACAGTATCTTAAGAGGAGGAGAAGTACCACCATCCTGGAAGTAAGCAGTGGTAGCTATAATACCCAAAGAGGGTAAGGCTCTATCAGATCTAGCTTCATACAGGCCCATTTCAACACTAAACCATGATTATAAAGTGTTCATGTCTATAATGGCTAAAAGAATGGCAAAAGTAATGCCAAAACTGATAGATATGGATCACTGTGGTTTTGTGCAGGGGAAGCAAATATTTGACAGCATTAACAGAACATTGATGATCCAGAGGGAAGCAAAATGTAAGAAAATACCATTGTTGTTGGTGGGTCTTGATGCAGAGAAAGCATTTGACAGAGTAAGCTGGGACTTTATGAGCAGGGCAATGGAAGAAGTTCCATTTCCTGAAAGTATTATAAGGTTGATTAGGAGAATATATGAGGGATCGGAGGTGAAAATTAAAGTGGGCGGGGTTCTCTCTGATAATTTCTGCTTGAGCAAAGGAACCAGGCAGGGGTGTCCTCTTTCCTCTTTATTATTTGCATTATATTAACAACCATTGGCAAAGAAAATAAGTATATAATTGGTATGGTAGTAAAGAAAGGTTGGCTTTATTTACAGATGATATTATTTTGTGCCTGACAAAACCAGAAAAATACATTACAGTGTTATGGAGCATTTTGAGACAGTTTCAGATCTTTTTGGGATACAAAAGTAATGAAGCTAAAACAAAGGTAATAGCCATAAATTATGTACCCACACATGAACTGGTTCAGGAATACCCATATTTATGGGGACATGACAAAATGAAATATTTAGGAATGTTGTTGTGTCTTTCGGCTTTTCCCAGTTAGGGGTCGCCACAGCAGAACTCCGGTCCGCTAATGATTGGCAGTAGATTTTTACGTGCCGACTTGCCAGGCCTGATGCACAACCTTCAATGAAGGAACGCCCATTCACGCATGTCGCCACACAGAAGACGCTCTGACTGAGAATCGACCAGGGCAACGTCTTACTGTGAGGTGACAATATGGGTTAAAAATGACTCTAGTGTTGCAGTAAGAATATGTGGGAAGAGACCAAACAAAAGATAATACAAAAACTGAGAAAATTGAAGCTTTGTTTTATGGATATGGATAGTAAGATACAAGCAGTTAAAATGTTTTTAGTCCCTTTAGTCTTATACACAGCTCAGGTGTATTTTTATCAACCAGAGGTATACTATTCACCTCTGATTCTTTAACCATAATGTCTAAAAATTCAATATTATTGTATGAATATTTATAGGTAAACTTTAAAAATGTAGTTGTATGTAAATAATCGATAAATTCAACCAGTTCCTTTTCTGTTTTCCCCCATAAAATAAAAAGGTCATCAACAAAAGGTGTATACCATATCACATGCTTACTATGTTCATGACCTTGTAGTAGGAAAGTATTCTCCCATTGCACTAATGCCAGATTGGCGTAGCTATTGGCACAAGCAATGCCCATAGCTATGCCAATCTTCTGTAAATAATCACAAAAAATAAAGACATTATTTTCTAAAACTATCTCCAATAATCCACATATTAACTCAATTTTATCATTAGAAAATGATTGCTTAATTGTTAAAAGTTTTCTAATATTCTCTATGCCCCATTGGTTGAGGATAACTGTAAAAAGAGAAGAAATATCTAGTGTAACGAGCATAAACTGTTGGTGTAAGTTAGCTGTCTGTACATATAGCTTTTGTAAAAAAGTTCTAGTGTCCTTTAGGACCAAATCACATGTGTCTAGAACAGGATGCAAATTCTTTTCGATAAAAATAAACAGTGATTCAGTAGCTCAACCCTTACTAGAGACGATAGTTCTCATAAGGGGTATGTTGAATTTTTGTGGATTTTTGGAAGCCCATATATAATGGGAATAATCTGATGTTCTGTTTTAAAATACTTAAATAATTCTTCAGAAATCATATGTGTCATTAACATGTCAAATAGAAAAAATTAATTTCTATCTATCATTCCCTTCAATACAGTTCTAGTTATTTGTATGTATGTCTCACTATCAGACAATAGGCTCAACATTTGTTCAACATAAAAACCTTTATCCATAACAATGATGCCCCCCACCTTTGTCCGCTGGTCGAATTTCAATAAAATTTAAATTACGTAATTCTGACAGTGCACACATTTCTGTAAGGATTCACGAAGGCTTGCACGGAGTCTAAGAGTAGTGTAAGACTCCATGCAGCCTTCGCGATCCAGGAACAGCCCTAAATTCCGTGTAAGAGACCAGCTAAAACGTCTCTTACACGGAGTGGGCGTGGATATGCTAATCACCTCACTTGCAGCCTAAAGGCATGCAAATGAGATAGATTAGCGATCCAGGAAGCCCAAAGCAGCCCGTGTAAGAGCCGTTTTAGCTGCAGAAATGTACTCAGTTGACAACTGAGTATGTTTCTGCAAAAAACACAATGGAGCCATGTCAGCTCCAAATAAAGGGTGCATATGTGTCAGACAGCATGCCAATGGCCAAATATGTGGCCATTGGCAAGGTACCCCGATGCAAATATGAAAAATAAATATATTTTTTTTCAGCGATCGCCGATGTTTAAATGCAGTGCAGCCCCGCGCAAATGGGCTGCGCTGTATAAAACATAAAAATGAAGGTTATAAACCCACAAATGTGGGTTTTATGCAATACATGGATTTACAATGCAGGGACCAGCAGACCAAAAACAACATGGCCACCATTTAGTGGTTGCTAAGGGGGGAAGCTGAGTCTAAGACATGTAACTAAGCATTAGTAGGCAATCTGATATAAATGAGTGTTAGGATACTGAATTCCACTGTCACATAGCAAATGAGCACATTCTGAGTAGTGTAAGAGATACATAAGGGGAGGAATAGAGTAGGAGATAGGTGACATCACAGGGGAATGGTAGAAAGAAATGCAGTTCATTGGAGGTCAGTGTTACATGACAGATGTCAGACACATATCATGGAAAGAAGAGTGCCACAACATAAGCATGGGAAAGTCAAGAAATGGAAGGTGTACACTGTTGCTTACACCAAAGTTTCTTGCTGGGCGCATCTTGCGTGTGGCGCCATGAAGCGCGAGTAGGGCAGTGTGCGCGCGTGTAAGGCAGACTGAGCATGTAGGAGCCTGTTGGCAGACTTGTAACACTGTTTGCGCTGGTGTGCGCGTTTTAACCGAATAAGCAGATTCTGAACCGTGTAAGCATGTGTGGCGGCGTGTAAGCCACTGTGAGCGTGTTTCTGCTGGTATGCACGTTGCTCCCCTGAGGAAACAGAAAGGAAAAAGGAAGCAACAGAATTAGTAGGAAGCTAGCAGGGAATACTGCTGGAGCTAGCAGGTGAAAACAATTAGAAGCAGGCAATTACACAGGCAGAATAGTAGCTCAGCCAAGCACTTAAAACTCTGCAAACAGCAGTGCAGGATGTTTCTCTCAAGAGACACTGCAAGACAGGAGTAAGCTATTAGAAGTGAAAACTGAAAAAGCTGAACTCAGAGCAGAAATGCTAGGGGCTGCCATAGCTGTCATAAGGAGACATAGGCTACTTGCTGAGGGTGGTGACAATGCAGATGGTGCCAGATAACCCACAGTGAGGAGACAGAGAAGAGTGTACAGGCCCAGGGTTACCTACCATGGGTTACATGAGCCGGAGATAGTAGAGTGCTATAGAGTGGACAGAGACCTCCTGCAGCAAATTGTCGAGCTGTGCAGGCCACGCCTCACACACATAACCAACAGAGGGGAACCCATCCCAGTGGAAACCAAGGTATGTGTTGGCATAAGAATACTAGCAACAGGTACCTTCCAGAGACCAACTGGTGATATGATGGGGATATCACAGGCATCAGCCTCCAGGGTACTGCACCAGTTCCTGGATGCCATGTCAGCACATGTCGGTGATCATGTATATTTCCCCAATGCCCGTGAGGTATTGGCCAGCAATATGCGTCTCTTCCAGCAAATAGCGGAATACCCTGAGGTAGTGGGTGCAATAGACTGCATGCACATACGCATCAAAGCACCAGCCGGTGAGCGGGGTAGGGCCTACATTAACCGCAAGGCCTTCCCCTCCATCAACTGCCAGGTCGTGTGTGATGCCCAGGGCATAATAATGAATGTGTGTGCTGGCTGCCCTGGGAGCTACCATGATTCCCATATCTGGCATTTGATGCAGCTGTACCAGACATTTGCCAATGGGGACATCCCACATGGACACCTAGTGGGGGATGCAGGTTATGCACTGGAGCCGTGGCTGATGACACTCATCAGAAACGCACACACACCTGAACAGGAACGCCATAATGAAGCACACGCACAAACACGTAATGTAATAGAGCATGTGTTTGGGCTGCTCAAGTCACGGTTCCGGTGTCTGGACACATCTGGTGGAGCCTTGCAGTACTCACCAACTACATGTACCCAAATTGTCATGGTATGTGCTATGCTACATAATATGATCTTGCGAAAACAGCTGCAGCAGGACCAGCATAGGGCCAGGCCAAACAACCCCCCACCATTGCCAAGGCCATCACAGGCAGAGCGTGACTCAGAGGAGGAACAACCTGAGCCTGCCCCAGTAGGCAGAAGGAGGCATGCCCAGTATGCCCTGGCCTTGGCAAAGAGGCAACGCATAGCACATACACTGGCTCAGTAGGAACCTTGGGAATGATACCCCTCTCTGACTCACTCATATAATAACATGGATGCCTAAAATGACATAACCTGCTCTCAAACATGTACAGGGAGTGTAGTATGTGCATCCGACAGAGGCAGCCCTGCAGCACCACCTGAGGCATGAATGCCATGTGTTAAGCAATGTAACACCATGTAGTATATGCAAACTTGATGACCCTGACTAACATCCTACCCTCACCAAGCATGATGCCACAATATGACGATGAGATGATCAAGTGCAATAATTGGCTGAAGTATTGCAGTTAGTCAAAGGGGATCCAATGTGTGCCAGCCTGGGATGACATGCTGAGCATGACATGATGCTCCACCTGCTAGGGGTGGCGTGCACCTATCAGTCCAGGCCTTATGGATACTGGCAAAGGCTGCTGTTACCTACAGCGTGCCCTGAATAGGTAAGGCTCAAAACACAAACCAACCTCCATAGGTATCACAAGGGATAAGAACCTAGATGTAATGCTACCCAATGCCAGAAGTCTAAACAGCAAGATGCATGCAGTCTAAACTCCCCCAGTATGGAGAATGTTGATATCTGTCCTGTAATAGAAAACTGGGTCAAGGCTCACAACAGCACTGTAACACTACCAGGTTACACCTCATACTGTGCTGTACAGCCTCAAAACATGGAACAAGCTACAAAAGGAGGGTGACTAGCAATAATTGTCAAGGATAACCACACCCCCATGTTGGTACCACAACAAGAAGCAGCATGGACTAGCCATGGTCAAGTAACAGTGGCTAAAACTGCTTCCCAGTATATAGCCTGCTACAGACTATCATCCTAACACCAGGAACTGCACCTGGCCTATGTTGGAATACATGAATATATCAAGCCTTCCAAACCACATTATATTGTGTGACTGAAAATACCCAGACATAGACTGGGAGAATTATACTAGCTCCAACACTGTAGGACAAAAGTTCCTAGAATCCATAAAGCAAAATGCCCAGGAACAACGTACCACTCCCACAAGAGGGGTAAGCATACTGGATGTGATAATCAGCAACATGGGTACTTGATGGCAAGATGAGAAGTGTATCCCTCATTGGTAAGACCAGACCATAGAGTAATCACACTGGATATACACATCCTGACCACAGTCCCTGGCCAGAAAACCACAGTGAAAAATATGTGTAAAGCAAAAGTTACACTCCTCCAAACTGATGTGGAATCCATTAAAGGCCCTGTGCAGGTGCAAAATATGGGCCACACCTCAGAACCTGTTATACAGGCATTCCATGAACACTGCCAGGAATGCTTGGATTATACAATCCCAAATAAAACCAAGACACAATGCCATACACACAGGCATCTGGCATGGTGGACTCCAGCCATTACCAAACCATGCAAGAGAATGAGGAAGCTACTACATGATACAGCAAACATAAAAAGGGAAGTAATCACTGATCAGTAGTATGGCAATAAAATATGTCCAAACATACAATTCACTAAGGCCAGCTACAACAAGTTGAATCTGTGAATCTTGAGGCAATGTTACACCTGCCCCAAGTACACAGACAACCCTGAACTCCCCCCAAGAAATACAAATATATGTGAGAGATGCAACCATTTATCCAAACCGGAGGCTGAGCTCCCTCAACTCAGTACTGTCAAAACTAGTCAGTAGGAGAAGGTAACCACACACACCACAAACCCAGTCCCACATAGACCTATCACAACTGCAAACCAAAGACAAACACAGAAAAACATTACCAGAGTCCCTAATTACAAACACACTACACCAACAGAGGCCTCCAAAGCAGACACCCAAGCAACCACAACCTCCAAACATAGCACATGCATCACATAGTACACAAAGCTGGTGTGCCAAACAGTCACAGGCCAGAAGGAGAAACAACATGCCTGATACAGTTGTAATAGGTGACTCCATAGACAGACACACTGCTGTCCCGCTCAACAGACTGAACAAGGGAAAGGGTACAGTAAGCTGCCTGTAGGCTGCTACAATACGCCACATAACACAAGTACGCAGGTCACCCCAAAGCAAGTAGAAATATGATGCAGTCATTGTCCATTCTGGCGTGAATGACCTGAGATGTACCTCCCTGGACTACATGAAAAGAGACATAGATGAGCTCTCCGATTATGTAGTCCAGGCCGGTATGACACTGACCGTTTGCAGCATCCTACCCTCACCAAGAATGATGCCACAGTACAAACACAGAATGATCAGCTTTAACAAGTGGCACAAGTACTGGTGTCATTCCAAGGGGATCCAATGTCTGTCTGCTTGGGGTGTCATGCTTGACAAGCCACACTGCTGTTCCAGGGATGGCTTGCACCTGTTAACCCTGGGCGTCTGGATATTGGATAAGGCTTTTGCCACCTCCATAGAGCCTTTCATAGGCAAGGCTGAAAAGACTAACCCACCACCCTAGAAAACATAAGTGGAAAGAAACAGAAGGGTAATGCTGACCAATGCCAGACGTGTAAACCTCAATATGCATGCTGCCAAGGCCCTCCCCAGTATGGAGAACATTGATGTCCGTGCAGTGACAGAAACCTGCAGCAAGCCTCCTGACAGCACACCAGCACTACCAGGTTATACCTCATATCATGCGTTATGGCCCCAAAACCTGGACCAAAACATGAAAGGAGGGGGAGTATCCATATTCAGCACAGACACCCATACGTCCAGGTAACTGACAATGCATGAAGCATCGGAGACCACCCATGTGCAACTAACCGTAGGCAAAACTGCTGTACAGTCTGTAGCATGCTACAGACCACACTCTCACACACAGGAACCCCACCCAGCCGTGCTGAAGACACTGGACAGTATGAATGTCCCACAAATTACCACATAGGTTGTAAACCATTATGTATGGAAGGAGTAATCAGGGACCTAGGGACACATGTGGACAGTAACCTGTTATGTGACACTCACATTGCCAACGTGGCTAGGAAGACTGTCTATATTGGACACCGTATCATGAAAGGAGTCACATCTACGTCAACAGAGGTCATTGTGCCCTATACTGTTCTCTTATCAGACCCATAATCTAGTACAATGCCTCATTTGGGATGTACCTTACCTGACACCTGCAGCAGTTAGAAAGACCTCAAATGTACCTCACCAAGAGGATAAAGGGTCTCAAATATATGTCATATGCTGCCTGGCTGTAGACACCCCAGCTGAATGCAGTCACATACTGCCTACACAGAGGCGTTGTATGCCTGTTGTACAAGGCCATGTCCAACACAGGAGTAATGGACATGCTCCACCCCAGAAAACCCAAAGCCATTGGAGCTGTGAGAGTGAGAGATGTCAACCTCAACACATAATGAAATAGGATGTGCTGGAGGGACAGATACATAACCGTGAGGCTCCCTACACCCTGGAATAGAATCCCACTCCATGTTAGGCAGAGCCCCTCACTGACACTGTTCAACAGGAATCTTGCCAAGTGGATGGATGATTGTAGATGTACACTGGGGTCTTCACTGTGTCACGTCCAGACAGAGGCACAGTAAAGTAAATCATAAATGGCCATAATATTTATATAGCAAGGGGTGGCGAAAGCCACACACACTCTGGCTAGTCTTATAAATGCCCTAGGGTGGATAGCCTAGTATGAACCTATGAAGATACAAATTGTACAGGACACTAAGGATAATCACAAGGCTTTCTTAACTGATGGTAGGAACCTTGTTGGGAATTCACAGATATGCTCTGAATCACTCAAATATTACAAACAACATACCAAACACACACACATATTGCCAACATCCAACCTGACAGGTGCAGTTCAACCCCCCCCCCCAGAATGCAAAATATCTATCCCAGCAGACTGCTGGCCCCCTGACATTGCAGATGCTGAGGTAACAGCCAGCATCGACAAAGCAAAACACACAGCAGCAATGGTATGAGATGGTGTCCTGGGCTGAGTCCAACATGGACTCCAAGAAGAATGGAATGCCAAATCACACTACTGCTCAATGTCAGCCTTACCACAGGATATGTACCCAAAGAGCAGTGTACAACAACAGTGGTCCTTCTCAACAAAGGTGTTACCTGAATGGATACTGCAAACTACCACCCTAGAATCCTGACAAGCTTGGTCTGCACAGCTATGGAAAGGATCAGCATGTACTGCAGACATAAAGATACTGGGGACCTACTGACACCGGACCCTACCCAGTGTGGCTTTCTTAAGTGCAGATCCTGCCCCTTAAACATGTTTGACTCATTTGAAACAGTCATTAAGGTCACTGATGAGGGCAATGTGGTCCACACAGCGTAGCTGGACCTTGCAAAGGCTTCCATACAATACCCCACGTGTTCATTATAGATAAGCTCACCAGCTTAAGTATAAACCCCTATGTCAGTAGAGGGGTTGCAAACCAGACCAAGGACAGAACTGACATGGTCAGACATGCTGCAGCCATCAAAAAGGACACATAGAAACAGACAACTGGTGCCATAGCCATGTTAGCAAGCTAATTGCAGAAAAGTGTATAGTCAACCCCTGTGGATATACAGTAAGTGCCCACCAATTACCACATAGGTGTTAACCCATTAAGTACTTAACATGTAATGAGAGACCTGGGGACACAAGTTGATAGATATCCTGCATTGGACAAGCATGTGGCTGTAGTGGTTACAGAAACGTACCATATACCCACCTAATCATGAAGGTTGTCAGATCTAGATAAGGGGAGGTCATTGTGGCTCTGCAGTCATCCTTCATCAGCGTTACAATTGACTACAATAGCCCCTGTGGGATGTACCTCAGCAGACACCTCCATCAACTGTAAAGTCCCCAAAAGTACCTCACCAGGAGTATCAAAGAGCTTGAACAGATGCCATGTGTTGCCTGATTAAACAAACTGCAGCTCCACACACTGCCATACTGCCCACCCAGAGGCAAGCTGTGCCTGATGTATAAAGCCATGTCCAAGCTGGAATCAATGAACATGCTTCACCTTGTACATTCTGAATGGCAGTGAGCTATGCACATGAGAGACCTGAACCCCAGCACTGACATACATAGGACAAGCTGTACTGAATAATCTATAACACAGAAGCCACCCCCACTCTTGAGTAAACTCCCAGTACAGGTTAGCCAGAGAGTCACTCATCGACTCTCCTCAAGAGGAATCTTGATGAGTGGATGGGAGATGGTAGGTTTACCCTGGGTATCACTGTTATGTCACGGGTAGACGGAGGCACAGTATACTAACCATGACATATGTCATGGCAAACTCCACTTACAATGTGTCGAAGGACAAACACACTCTCCGACTAGCATTACAAATGGCCTAGGGCACATCGCTAGTGTTTGCAATGTACACCTATGTTGTGGAATACACTACCAATGTTGGACAAGCCTGGTTTAAGTAGTTCATATCTGAACATAATGCAACATGGTCAGATGTGCACAACTGGCCCCTAACCAGGCTGTTGTGCTCACTATGAAAATGTAAAGCAGTGATAGGACTAAAGTCCAGGATACTGTCCACCACAGTGAAAGTACTGAACCAGTACACTATACGGTACTACAGTGTTAGGTCAGTATGAAAGGATGTTGACAACTGTATGCAAAGTATCCCATGCAAACCCTGCAGGCACAGTATAATCCCTGTTGTGTTCAGACACAAAGCAGTTGGACAGTAACTACACAACATGACACACAACACACAACCATAAACGTGAGATATTGTTGAAGTTCACACTCATCCACAAATGTGGTGGGCTGCAGAGTTCAACATATGGAAAGCTCACACTGGGCATGCTCACACACTTTGATAAATGAGACATATGTCAGACAACATGCCATGGAAAGCCTGAACTGGGCATGCTCACACACTTAGGCCAAATCTCAGTTTAGCAGTTGGCCACACATATCTCAGTTTAGCAGTTGGCCACACATATCTGGTATTTGTACGTGTTATGCCAGGAACCAACCACATTACAGCAATCTGCCCAGTGCACACAGTTAAATGACTACAGAGACATACGTGATATAGTGGATCCCTCTCATATTCAAACATCTTCCACAGATACACTAGTTGTTCATAGAAACAGGGAATGCTATGGCAATAAAGACCTGCAAACAGTCTATCAGCAACAAATATTGTGCATCTGACAATTAAACATATGGGTGTAGAGGCCAACACTAGGCTGTTTGCCCCAGGGAATGACAGCTTAGCCAGAGTGTGCTTGGCGTCTGCCTCCCCAGTACAGTAGGCTATTGTGCCACTGTAAAGTAGGTCACATAAGGCACCGTGTGAGGCTAGTGTGCTGTGCCTCTGTCAAGCAGGGACACAGTGGAGATCCCAGGGGTTGAATTTGCGAAGCCACATCCATGTTGTTGGTGTGTGCTGGAAGAGGGTTGGTGAGGACCTCTAACAGTAAGTGGGCATCAATAACAGACTGAGGGGAGCCTTATCTGCATTGTCTGGACAATTTCACTGTCAACACTTTGTCGTGATGATTATGAGGGATTGAAGTGTCGTGCCAGTGCTGTTCAGAGTTGTCCTCCCTCTGTGGGCTACTGCTCTGCAATGTATTAGCTCACTCTGTCTGTTGGACAGCCCATATATGGCTGGTGTACACCTGACAGGTGCCCTGTTGTGGAGCAGTCATGGGTATATTTGGGATAGCATGATCAATGCAAACCTTCCACATGCTCATAGAATGCAATTGTCAAGGATTATGCAGAGTGGCCTGTATACTCCCCCAGCATGGGTCCTTTGAAGTCTTCCACCCCAGTCTTCACAAGGGTAAAGTCTGCTTTTGATAAATACACTTTGTTTGCAGTGACAACCTTGCCTGGGGGTGGGGATGGGATATGGATGTCCAGGAAAAGGTGGGTATGGTCAGATATCAACAATGGTGGTCTACCTCTGGTGTGGAACAGTGAGTACCCATGTTGCAGATGGTCAGGTGCAATATGTATTCCCCCTTGTGGCTGTGGTGAGTGGTTGTGCCATAGCACATGGACTCACAAATGGTAGTGGCTGTAGGGTAATGTTGTAGAGGCCTGAGTAGTTCCCACACAATATACCTGTACCTGACGTTAACAACTAGAATGGTGTATGTGAACACCTGCATACCTTGGCACTGTTCCCAGGGAAGCAAAGTGTGTGTCCTGGATGTGGGAGGGGTGGTCCAAATTGGTTGTGTTGTGTGTTACAGGTCCTGTGGTCACAAAGCATGATATAGAACATAACCTGCCAGTGCGATGTGCATATCTGATCCTGAAGTAGGTGGCTGCAAAGGCATATATATGCTATCCCCCACCTGACAGGTAGTACTAGATGTACATACCTCTGTAGAAATAATGATGTCAACACCCTATAAATACTGCAGGTGCAGAACAGATGCCCAGTAGTTTGGATAGTGCGCTCTACTAATGGGTCTCCCTCAAGTGTCATACTATAGTTAGGTAGGGGTTTGAATCCTGCAAATGCTCAGTGTGTGTGGGTGAGTGGGGTTGGTGTGTGTGCAAGTCTGTGTGAAGAAATGTCCCTTTTGGCAACTGGGAAAACACACTACAGGATGCACATTCCCCTTTCTAAACACTGATGATGTCAACACCCTATAAGTACAGCAGGAGAAGAAAAACCTCCCAGTAATGCGAATAGCGTGCTCTGCTAATGCGTCCATCTAGAGTGTCATAACATAGTTAGGTAGGGGTTTGAATCCTGCAAATGGCAAGTTTGTGTGAGGGGGGTTATTGTGTGTGCAATTCTGTGTGAGGGAAATGTCCCTTTTGGCAACTAGGAGAACACACTACAGGATGCACATTCCCCTTTCTAAACACTGATGATGTCAGCACCCTATAAGTATAGCAGGAGAAGAGAAACCTCCCAGTAATGCGAATAGCGCGCTCTGCTAATGAGTCCGTCTTGAGTGTCATAACATAGTTAGGTAGGGGTTTGAATTCTGCAAATAGCAAGTGTGTGTGTTTGTGTGAGGGGGGTTAGTGTGTGTGCAAGTCTGTGTGAGGGAAATGTCCCTTTTGGCAACTAGGAGAACACACTGCAGGATGCACATTCCCCTTTCTAAACACTGATGATGTCAGCACCCTATAAGTATAGCAGGAGAAGAGAAACCTCCCAGTAATGCAAATAGCGCGCTCTGCTAATGCATCCGTCTTGAGTGTCATAACATAGTTAGGTAGGGATTTGAATGCTGCAAATGTGTGTGTGTGTGTGTGTTGGGGGGGGTGGAAGTAGGGTGTGTGCAGTTACAAGTGTGAGAGAACTGACCCTTTTGCCAACCAGTACAACACACCAGCTGCTGCATATTCCAATCTCTACACAGAGATGATGTCAGCACCCTACAAGTACAGTGGAAGAGGGCAAATCCCCCAGTAATGCAAATAGCACGCTCTGCTACTGCATCTCTCACTACTGTCATAGCACAGTTAGTTATGGATTTGAATTCCACGTGTGGTTTTGTCACACAGAATGCCCATGTGTGTGGGTTGTTGTTCACAATAATGCATGACTGAGTCATATGTGTCCATGCCTCTGACTGACCTGTATGCTTGTGTTATGTGGTGGACCATAGTGCCCCACGGGCATATCACTGTGACCTTCACCTTGTCCAGCCTGGTGAGCGGGACCTCACTGTACCGGACAATAAAGGTACCTAACACAACTGTAGCAGGTGTGTTATCTAGCCATACAGGCTGTGACTGTTTGGCACACAGGATTTGTGTGCTATGTGTTGCACGTGCTGTGTTCCGGCTTAACGTATGCCTGTGTGCCAGATGCAGAGGTGTCTGCTGCTCAGGCAGGATGCTATTCTGAGGCTCCACAAATGGCCCAGTGTGTTCACGTGTTTGGATTGCTGTCAGTGTAGGTCTACATCAGACTGGTATTGTAGTCACTGTAGTATGTCATGCCACCTGACAGGTTATGCCAGTACTGGGTTCAGAGTGCTTAGTCCCCAGTTTGGCTATGTGGTTGCATCTCATACATGTGTTGTACGTCCATGTGTAGGGGAAAGGGTTGACTGTGCACATGTGGCAGCTGTGACATTGCCACATGACCCACATATTCCACAACTGTACCATAGAGGTGACTGACAAGTGACCTTTGCACATGCTACCATAGTATTGTGATTACCATGGTGATTAACAGCACATAGGGCCAATGGGGAACAAGGTACATAGGTTCATAGGTTCATACTAGGCTATCTGCCCTAGGGCATTTATAAGCCTAGCCAGAATGTGTTTGGCTTTCGCCACCCATTTTAAATTTATTTTGCTATGCCCTTTTTCGAGGTTAGTATACTGTGCCTCTGTCTAACAGTGACACAGAAGTGATACCTGGGGTAAACCTACGATCTCCCATCCACTCATCAAGATTCCTCTTGAAGAGAGTCAATGAGGGACTCTGCCTAACCTGGACTGGGATTTTATTCCAGAGTGAAGGGAGCCTCTGGGTTATGAATCTGTCCTCCAGCATGTCCTATTTATTTCAGTGCTGAGGTTCAAGTCTCTCAAGCCGCCAGCTTCGATGGGATTTGGATTTTCTGAGGTGCAGCATGTCCATTAATTCCAGGTTGGACATGGCTTTATACGTCAGGCACAGATCGCCTCTGAACAGGCGGTATGCCACTGAGTAGAGCTGGAGTTTCTTTAACCGGGCAGCATATGGCATCTGTTTGAGACCTTTGATCCTCTTGGTGAGGTACTTTTGGGATCTTTCCAGTTGCTGCAGGTGTCTGGTAAGGTACATCCCAAAAAGGGCATTGTACTCAATTATGGGCCTGATGAGGGATGAGTAAAGAGGCACAATGACCTCCCCTGATCTAGATGTGAATCCCTTCATGATTAGGTGGGCTATATAAAATGTTTTTCTAACCACTTTGGCCACGTGGTTGTCAAATGAGAGATTGCTATTAACTTGGGTCCCCAGGTCCCTAATTACTTCTTCTGTACTTAATGGATTACCACCTATGTGGTAATTTGTGGGCACTTTGTTTTTGCCAAAGGGATGACTATACACTTTTGGCATTTAGCTTGAGGCCATGGCTCTGGCACCAGTTGTCTGTTTCTATGAGGCCCTTTTGGAGGATGCTTGTGTCGGCTGGAGAGTCGATTATGGTGCCCAGTTTTCAGTCATCTGCGAACTTGGTCAGCCACAGTCCTTCCGTGTTGGCCTGTACCTCTGAGAAATATATGCCAAACAAGAGAGGTCCCAGGACTGAGCCTTGTGGGACACCACGTGTAACTGGTTTGGAGTCTGACATGGCTCCAGCAATTCTAACCATGTGGGTTCTGTCCTTGAGCCAGTTTGCAATCCATCTAGTGACATAGGGGTTTATATTTAAGCTGGTGAGCTTATCTATAATGCCCGAGTGGGGTATTGTATCGAAGGCTTTTGCAAGGTCTAGGTAGGCTGTGTGGACCACCTTCCCCTTGTCACTGGCCATCGTGACTGTTTCAAAGAAATCAACCACGTTTAAGAGGCAGGATCTGCCCTTAACAAAGCCGAACTGGGTAGGATCCAGTGTCTGTAGGTCCTCAATATCTTTATTTATGAGGTCCATGATGATCCTTTCCATAGCTTTGCAGACCAAGCTAGTCAGGCTTATGGGGCGATAGTTTCCAGGATCCGTTGAGGCACCACCTTTATGGAGAGGGACCACTGTTGCTGTACGCCACTCTTTGGGCACATATCCTGTAGTAAGGCTGAGATTGAACAGTAGTGTTATATTTGGGTTTAGCTCTTCTTGGAGTTCATGTAGGACACAGCCTGGGACACCATCTGGTCCCATTGATGCTGTGTCTTCTGCTTTGGAGAGGGCGGCTCTTACCTGAGCATCTGAGATGTCAGGGGGGCAGCACTCTGCTGGGATAGATATTTGCCCTTTTGGTGTGGAGGGGGGGAGAAGTTTGCGCTGAACCTGTCAGCTAGGATGTTGACAATGTCGGTGTATTTATTGTCATTTTGGACTAATTCTGAGCATATCTGGGAATTACCACCCAGGTTCCTAACATAACTAAAGAAAGCATTGTGATTATCCTTAGTGTCCTGTGCAATGTTTCTCTCGAAGCTGGCCTTAGACAATTTTATGAATGCCCATAGTTTTTTGCTAATACTGATCAGTGATGCCTTCCCTTTTTGGGATTTTGCTCTATCATTTAGTAGCTTCCTCCTTCTATTGTATAGTTTGTTTATGGCTGGGGTCCACCAGACAGGATGTCTGCCTTTGGAGGATTGGGTCCTGGTTTTATTTGGGATCACATGATCCATGCATTCCTGAAGGTGTTCATAGAATGCGTTTATAAAGGAATCTGCGGTCTGGGCCGTATTTTCCACAGGTCCGGGGGCTTTGAAGGATTCCACCTCAGTTTTGAGGAGTGTGAAATTTGCTTTAGAGAAGTTTTTCACTGTGGTTTTCTGTGCAGGGGGTGGGGTCGGGATGTGAATATCCAGTGAGATTAGTTTATGGTCTGATCTTACCAGTGAGGGATACACTTCTGTTCTGGAGCATAGAGTCCCCATGTTGGTGATGATTAGGTCCAGTATGTATTCCCCTCTTGTGGGAGTGGTAACAAGTTGTTCCATAACATTTGAGTTTATAAATTCTAGGAACCTATGGGCTAGGGTGTTGGAGCTAGAGTAATGCTCCCAGTCTATGTTTGTGTAGTTGAAGTCACCCAATATAATGGTGTTTGGAGAGACCTTCATATTTTCCAGTGTTCTCAGGAAGGCCATGTGGGGTTCCTGGGTTTGGGAGGGTGGTCTGTAGCAGGCTATAAACTGGAAGGCAGTTTTACCCACTGTTAGTTGCACATGGATAGTCTCTGATGCTTCGTGCTTTGCCACCAACCTGAAGGTGTAGGTATCTTTGATGAATATCAATACTCACCCTCCTTTTGTGGTTCGGTCCACATTTTGGGGCAGAAAAGCATGGTATGAGGTATAACCTGGTAGTGCTGGTGTGCTCTCAGGAGCCCTGAACCAGGTCTCTGTTACTGCACAGATATCGATGTTCTCCATGCTAAGGAGAGTTTCGAGTGCATGCATCTTGAGGTTTAGACTTCTGTCGTTGAGTAGCATTACTCTTAGTTTCTTATCCCTTGTGATACCTATGGTGGTGGGTTTGTCTTTTGAGCCTTGCCTAAAAAAGGCACTATGGGGGTAGCAAGAGCCTTTGCCAATATCCAAAAGTCCAGGGGTGACCGGTACAAGCCGTCCCTAGCGAAGCAGGTGGTTCGACAGAAGGTGAGTATGTGAGGGTGTAGTGCCTGTGATTAGTTAGCACTGGCATATATGACTGCTCACGTGGACAAATGCCAGGTAAGTCATATGCAATGTGTCACAGGCAACGTACATGTGAACAGGACAAACAGTGACGTTCTGTCAAGTGAGACATGGACATACATATAGTAAGCTATGAAGATGTCACTAGGAGTCCACAGAAGCTCTGTAACTCTGCATTGCAGGTGGGATCAGTGTTCCAGGGTAACTGCAAGCAAACATGCATGCAAACAAAGCTACAGTAAGCAGGGCTGCATGTAGTCCATTGTACAACAAACAAGCTGTACCACTTCCAGTAGGTAACACTGCAAATATGCAGGCACTATACACATGTACATGGAAATACACAGGTCAGATGGCTAGGGTCCAGTCTCAGCACACAAGTGTACAGACCATGTACCGTCAGGATGTACAATAACTGGATGGAAACCCAGGTGCTCATACCTGCAGTAATACACATGTCAAATAACAGACACTGAGCCTTCACTCAGTGGTTCCATACTTAGTAGGATGTATGCTACCTGGCCTGCCACCACAGTATCCCTGACATGTATGGGGACTCTCCCTCCTGTGACAGTTAGTTTTGTGTGTTGGGGCTGTCTAGCATGGTATGAGATGTGAGCTTGCAGTGCTAGGGTGCTCCTGTGTGTCCTGTACCAGTCGTAGTACTGCACATATATCAACATCCTCAAACATCCGCATTGCAGAGTCCAGTGTGGGCAACATGCCACTTTCAGTTTACATGTCCATCATTGTGTATCAATACTTTCATTACCTTATCCCCTGTGCTACCTATGTATGTAGCCTTCTGTTGACATCCTTACCACCAGTATGCCAACATGTGCAGATGATACACTATGGTACTTACCATGGGTGTAGACAACAGTACAAGACAATCATACCCTTACTGCATCAGGGATGCTGGGATATACCCACAATTATATCAGCACACAGTACTGTTAACAACATGATACTATTACTACCGTCTATGTAGTCACCCTGTGCATCAGCAACATGTTAACCTGTACCTGCACTGATGTTACAGATTGCAGGAGGTGGCACAGTTTCATCATATGCACAGGGTGTGAACTTGGTATGCCTGAGTCTGCCACCGATACCACCAATTGACATGTATGTGTATGTGTGTTGGTGAGGGACAGCAGTACAAGGTGGGGCAATGTTGATGCAGTGTGTGCGTGTATGCGGTAGCCCTAGGTGTTGTCAATTTGCATGTGTGTATGGATGCACACAGTTCCACCTCATGGCTGCCATATACTGGTGTTTATGGACAGCCACAGACTGTACCTGCCAGGTCATACAGATCAGTGTCTGTGGCCACGGACACTGTACCTGTGCCTTGCAGGGGTGCTACGGACCGTATCCAGTACCAATCCAGACTGGGTACTGTCATCAGAAGCAGGTGTTTGTTGACTGGACACAGATCCCTGTCGGGCCTGTCCAGAGCCACGTGCACGTGGTCTCCTGGGGCGGTCTGATGACAGCACAGACCCAGCATTGCTGGGGCTGCTGCTGGCACTATGGGGGCGACGCGTCCTGTTGTCGTCCGCGACAACTGCCAGCTGCTGCTGTTGCTGGCATATGCCCACGTCGACACCTCAACCGTCCACCATCGCCCTGGCTCATGGACATGTAGTTGTGGAAACGGTCTAATATGTCCCCACAACGTCTGTCTATGACATTGGTGAAATTACGGATGGCAGCCGCAATGTCACGCATACTGTCAGTCATGGCTGTGCGACATGCTGTCAGCTCCCTCAGACCCTGTCTGGTGTACCATTCCATACGTGACTGTGCCTGCATGACAGCCCGAAACATAGCTGAGGTTGTAAGACCTCTGTGGGCACGTCTGACAGGGGCAGTATGCCCACGGATGCTCCCACGAGAACCCCTGGACATCTGTCTGTGTGGTACCATCTCAGGGCCATGCCCATGGCTGCTGTGTGGGGAAGCATGCACCACATTACCCTGGTCAATGCCCACTGTATCCTGTCCATCACCTAGGGACACTGGTGACAAAGGGTGTATTGGCAGGATAACTGTGCGCATTGATGGGGTTGACAGCTGTGTACTGTCAATTGGCTGACCAATGACGGACCCTGGCATACCTTCCTGTGCCATTACACAGATGTCATCATTATCAGTACCCATGGCACCTGATTCAGGTTCTCTGCTGCATGACACCAGAGCAGCACCAGAACCTGTGGGAGGGAAACAGGAAACACAGTTTACAATGCCTACACAATGTTACCAGTGATGCACACATGCACACATGCACACATGCACACGTGCACACATGCACAAGTGCACAGGTGCACACATGCACACATGCACAGTTGCACACATGCACACATGCACAGGTGCACACATGCACACATGCACACATGTACACGTGCACACATGCACAGGTGCACACATGCACACATGCACACATGCACAGGTGCACACATGCACACGTGCACACATGCACAGGTGCACACATGCACACATGCAAAGGTGCACACATGCACACATGCACAGGTGCACACATGCGCACATGCACACATGCACAGGTGCACACATGCACACATGCACACAGTTGCAGACATGCACAGATGCACACATGCACACAGTTGCACACAGTTGCACACTTGCACACTACCCAGTATGCAAGATATCAACACACAGACACAGACACACATGCATGCATACACAGAGCACTACTCAGTGAGCCTAATATTACTATTACTATCAAGACTATTAAAGGTATTGTTAATACACACTCACCAGCATGGATAGGCTGCATTGCTGTTACACCGGAGGGACCTGCAGAAGTGAGGAAATTAATGTCAGTGGGCACAACTGTGCCATTGTTACTGAGCATGATACAGGTCAGTAGTACAACAGTCGCCAAGAGGTCAGCTGCTGATATTGAGAATATCACACTTGCACATTAAATACTATGATGACAGCTACAAACCAAGGACACACCTCACACATGCATTAACTACCAGTGTACACAACAGTCAACTATACATATGGCATATTACCTGCACGCTCGTAGTCTTGCTGCTGCGGGGCTCCAGCCTCCATCATAATGCAGGTCTGCTGCTGTTGTTGTTGTTGGTGGGCTGGACCCACAACAATTATGAGTAGTCCCTCCAGTCTGGTGAGTGGGGGATGTGTAGCCACTCCACCACCTGTGGCAACCTGTTGCCTGTGGATATCCGACGCACGCTGATGGACATTTCTGATTAAATCACTGCAGTGATGTCGTACCTGCTCATATGTCCTATTATGCGTGCCTATGTCATTTACCCAACGGACCAGGTCTTGCCACAGTGCAGCCCTCTCCTGCTGATTCTGGCTGGTGCGGGAAAAGAGTATTGCATAATCCTGCACCAGGCTCTGGTGTATCTCCTCATCCTCAGTTGCAGAGTAAGCTGGATTGCGCTGGTGAGCCATGTTCCTGAAAAAGGAAATAACATGATATCAGCAAAATATGTCAGCAGAATTTGGCACACATACTACACATGCTACTCGACTGTTGTGATACAACATATCTCACATATATAGCATCTGTCTGTCTATTGGTGGATACACATGTAAATGGCCAGGTATCAGTGCTCAGCCAACAACTGTGCAACAGTACCTGGCACACTCCATACGACATACTACCAAACCCCAGCAGTCAGAACACTGATTCAGGTCCAAAGCACCTCCTCAGTCTGGGGGTTTGTATCGAGGTACTGTATGGGGTACATCATCAACTACTGTGAGCTGACCACAAACTAATTGCCCTGGATATACATATCCCACCTCCACCACCAGCACAAATGACTACAGTGAATAACATTTCTAATGCAAACTTTACACTTTGTAACACTGACATGGTATCCTTTCAGCCCACTGGGCCAGTGGAAGACACAACCCACAATGCTGACCCCTTCACAAATTATTTCTACGGACATCTCCGAGAATGCATGGATCATGCAATCCCATATAAGACCAAGACACTCTCCACAAAGGGACAGCATCCTGTCTGGTGGACCCCAGCCATAGACAGATTGTATAACAAAAGATGGAAGCTACTGCAAGACAGAGCATAATTCCATAAAGGGAAGGCATGTCTGATCAGCACTAGTAAGAAGCTATTTTCTCTCATACAAACATCCATGGGCAACTTTGAGAGGGAAATCAACAGGGACACTACAGATAACCACAAGGCCTTCTTCAGTTATGTTAGCAACCTGGTCAGAAACCCTCCAATATGCTCATAGTTAGTACACAACAACAAATAATTCACTGAACCCACAGATATTGGCAACATTGTGGCAGACAGGTTCAGTGCAGGTTTCCCCCCTCCCTCTCCCCCAAAATAAGACATACTTATCCCAGCTGACTGTAACCTCCCTGTCATCACAGATGTCCAGGTGAGAGAGCCTCAGAAAAGCAGAATACACAACATGAATGGGACCTGATGGTATCCCCGGTTGCATGCTACATGAACTCCAAGAGGAGCTAAACACACATATAGAAGTGCTATGTAACACTAGCCTGACTACAGGATATGTACCTGTACACTGGCGCACAGCAGCAGTGGTTCCACTCCACGAAGGAGGTACCTCTACATACCAATACAATACAACACAATACAATACAATACAATATGCTATTGCCCCTGGGACTACAGCTGCATACTGTTCTGCTACCCTGACCATTGTGACACATGTGATGTGATGGTACCTGCTCCTGTCAAACAGTTACACAGGGTGACTCATATGGCATATTACCTATCTGACTAACATTCAGCAGGGGTATGTGTGACATGTACTCATGGGGGGTCTTGCTTCTTAACGCTGTGTGGTTTATTGCAGGGTATATCTTATCTGTGGGTAGGAACCTGTACCTCCACCATGTGCTCTCTATTGCAGTGTCACGGACGACACACAGCAGTCATTTAGGTTGTGGATGGTGTGAGATGTTACTATGGTTGTTGGACATCTGTCATGGGTGTGACTTAAGTATGTAAATCCAGGAGTGGTAACCTCTATGTGGGTAGTATGTGTGTACTCTGTGGTGTTGTCAGTCACTGTGCATTGGTAATGTGTTTGAGTGCATTGTCACAGTGTTGTACATGTCACTGTGTCCTTCTCCATATCTGTAGCTGTCATGTGAGGTACATACCGTGGCAGCCATTGTGTGGTGTGGAGGGGTACACTGACCTACATGTCCATAGCTGACACACCATGTCTGCTGACACATACCATGTGCAGGTATTCCAGGAATAGTGTGCCACTGTGAATATAATTGGGGGGACTATTGTACACATTTATGACCCTGTTCACCCCTGACACATGCAGTGGTGGGCAGCCAATCACATATCTGGTGGTTACTGGTGTAGGTGATTTGAAATGGGGTATGGTACTCCAGTTTTGACACTGGTGTTCACTCCATGCCTTTGTCACCAGGCACCTGTTGCAATACATCTGTACACATGTGCCTCACTCAGAATATATATACATCTCTCTCTCTCTCTATATATATATATATATATGTATATATATATATATATATATATATATATATATATATATATATATATATATATATATATATATATATATATATATATATATATATATATATATATATATGTCTGTATGCATATACACATATATATATATATTGATGTACATATATTGCTATAGATATGGAGAGGGGTGTGTGTGACAGAGAGGGGGTGAGAGTGACAGAGGGGGTGGGACAGGGGGAGTGTGAGATCGTCATATTCAGTCATACCTGTAGATAGTCAGATCTGTCTGTCTATGTATATGTATCTACATATATCTATATCTGTATGTGTGTATGACATATATATGTTTGTACATATTCTATCTATCTACATCTGTCTATGTATTCCTACATCCCTCTCTATGTGTGTATACATATATACATATTATATATATATATATATATATATATATATATATATATATATATATATATATATATATATATATATATACATACATACATATATTGACATACATACGTATCCATATGATAGATAGGTATATCAACATGTTTGTTTACAAAACTGTATACACACACTAACATACTGCTAAACATACATAACTGTGAAACCTACTTTGTACATTGCACTACAACCTACATTCAACCTACATTGATATGTGCACATATATGCCCTCACATACATATGTATGTACAGCCTTCACTGATAGTTGCTGTATGTCCCCTGCCCTTTGCACATCTTCATATACATATGGATACAGACCAATGACACATATGGAGGGTTCACAGTATGTAGACTTTTATAGTATTACTTTACATTACCTGTGTTTGTCACAGCTGCTTGTGTTGCCGTCTGGTTTCATGTCCTGCTGCTCCACTTGCCAGTTGTCAGCTTTCAAGTGGTTGTTGCTGACTGGTTTTGTTTGTGTATGTTTATTTTTTCTTTCTCTCTCTCTCTCTCTCTCTCTCTCTCTCTCTCCCTACCTCCACAGGGTGCAATGAAAGTATTGCATGTGTGGACTGGGAGTACAGAATGCTTTTGTAGGTATCTGCATATGTCCATGTGATGGCCTCTGCACCAATTGTTAGCCAGCATTTGCTAATTGCATGCAGCCAGTTGTGTACTGATTGCAGTTCTCACTGTGATTTCAGGACAGTGCTATAAAAAGGTATGTGAGATAGGCATAGCCCTTTCAGATTTTAAGGGCAGGGACCATGCTGGTATGCTGTGGACACTGTTCTGTGAGTGTAAAGGTTAGTATCTCTCTCATATTTCCGCCTGTGTTGTAGATTAACATTTCTCCATTCATTTCTCCAGTTTCCTGTACTAAGTGTGTATGTACACTGACACCTAAGACTACTACTACTGTTAATGTGGGTGTGTGTGCTTTCCTGTGGGACATGTGGTGTAACTGGTGTATAGCAGTGGCTCTTACACTTTGTTGCTATGGCTTCAATATTTGCCCTTTACATTCACTACTTGTATGCCTGCTAGGTGTCTTGACTGTAGTGTGTTGCTGTGGCTTTCCTATTTTCCATGTACATTCACACCTTGGAATGCTTGCTATATCTGCTAGGGTGTTACTGCATGCAGTGTGGTCTGGCCATGGTGTGGGCCTTAACATCTATTAGGGTATTTGAGTATGCTGCTGAGCAGGCCCCAGAGACTCTCAGGTGCATCTTTTATCTGCCTCATGGAATGGTACATATCAGTGGGGTACACCCATTAAATTGTCTGGTATTCTGCAGTTGTGACTGTGGGATAGCATGAGCATATATATTACTACACTATTTCTGCCGTGCAAGTGGTGCATACTTTCAGTACTTCATAGTTACCATTGCATGTGTTGTAACACATTTCTGCCTACTGTTTGTACATTTCACAGGGAGTCTGTGGGGCATCCCTGTAACTCAGTCACTGTTGCTATGTCTAGGCTCTTAACTATTCAAATATGGCAGTGTCAGACCTCTCAAGTGTACAGATATTTGCAGGTTGTCCACATTTTGCCTCATATTTTGGTCAATATCTCATGAACAGCTCTTTCTGGTAAATCACTCTGGGCTCAAGTCAGACTATAGTGACAAACATTTAAGTTTCAGACTTCATACCCTTCCAAACATCCAACAAAATGCAGAACCTGTTACTCTCTGAACTGTCTAAGTTTGTTGTAGCATTACTTGGAATGTGTCCCTGTTTTTGGCCCTTTGCTCCACATTTTTTATTACATGGTCCGGATTTGTTCCTGTAACAGGTTGTGGGGTATGGGCAGTGATTATCCTGCTGTGAGTATGTGCGTGGCTTGCAAGGTGCTATAGTGACATTATTACCTACTAGCTACCAACTAGCATGGCTGTTTCTGTTCACACACTACTATTCTAGAAATCCACTAGATTTGACAGTAAATATACATGACATGTTTTGTGTACTACACATCCTATATTCCCTTTACATTCATTCCTACTATTACATGATATATTTATTGTAGCACAATGTTCTTATATAACAGTCATGGCTTAGTGGTAAGTCATGCAGACTACTATTTCCAAGGTCCTGGGTTCGGGACTGACAGTGGGATTTTATTTTGCTTTTGAGCAGACTACAGGACTTGTCATTCAGAGTGACTAAGGCACTTTTAAGCAGTTGTAACCGGGTTAGCGCTGGTTTGCGCGGAGCTCCCGCATGCGCACTGGCGGTCAGCTCCACGCACACCCGCTTACAACTGCTTAAAAGTGCTTACTCTTGTGCACATCCGCGCTATTTTCTTTGAAAGAAATGAAAATGGGGAGACAGGAAAGTGGTGAAAAAGGGGTCACAAAGAGGGTAAGACAGTAGGGAAACAAGCTCAGGTTTTGCAGGAGGGATGTAAGTAAGGCCCATAGCTGCCCATTTCTTCATCAGCAACAGCTGTGCATATGTTTGTAATTTGGTGTGACATTTGAAACCTTCCACCCCTGAGAGAGGTGTGAGGACAACAATAATACTTGTTGTACAGTCAATTGTAATTGACAGTTTCCATGTCCAGCAGACATGTGTGTGAAATGGGCAGCTATGTATGGGGCGTAATTTTTTTGTGGGTACAGAGTGCCCTTTTTTTTTTTTTTTTTTTTTTTTCAGGTGAGAGTGGTATGTCAGGTAAAGGAAGTCGGTATAGCTGGGGAGGTAGGTTGGGTAGGTCAACAGACAAGACAAACAAGACGCATACAGGGGCAGTGTATGACACATGTGGGGGGGTTACACAATTGACGGGGATGGATGTTTGGATATCTAGAGCCCATGAGCCCACAGATGGCAACAGTGGAACTGATATCCCCACCCATGGGCAGTTGCCACTGTGCCTTCACTGCCCAGGACGGGGCTGTGCTGGGGGCTGTGTAGACCAGGCAGCAGACATGCCCATTAGTTGTGCCACCTGTGCCTCAAGCTGGCGTAGGGGCCCAAGAACAGCTTCCTGGATCTCCCTACGCACCACAGTCTGGACGCTACGGAGGGTGAGTGGTTGTTCTCCTCCGGCCACACTTGCAGAGGGGGGACGAGCCTCATCCCCTGCAGCGCTTCCACCCGCAGGTGGCACAGGGCCACCGGAGGAGGGTCCGGACTGGGCACTACTGCCAGGTGCACTCACCAGCTGAGGTGGGAGAGGTGGGTCCGCTGGAACCCGCCTTCCCTGTCATCCTATGTTTTGCATTATGTCATGACAGTTTGGGTTAGTAACATACAATACCATTCACAATTAGTTGTAACAGCATGCATTAGTATTCCCATTAACCAAACACCCAGATATTCAAACCATTGCACAGCAAGCATAACACATGCATAATTTGAACAGCAATACACAGTCCAACAATATGCAGGGTTGATTGATGGCAACAGGCCATCACGTTTGGATGTATGAACAGGGCAGATGCATCAACGTACATGCAAATATGTATGACCCAACAGGACAAATGTCCAGGGGTGTTAATTGTGATTGCACATACCAATTTCACGTGGAATGGATTATATGTGGTTATAGGGTAGGGTGAAAAAAATTTAATTAACACCTTCAAATACCAGTACATATGCTGTACATTTCTAATAGCTGCAGATATATACACACTACAGTTCTACCTACAGTTTCCTATGTGATAACTACTTCAAGTTGGTGATAGGAACGTTACTGCTACATCAATATACATTTTCATTTTTATTCATACACATTCATATCTGGCTCTGTTCGGCTACATCATCCTGCTACATTTGCTTTATATAGCTATAGACAACTGTGGATGTTAGGTATTTCAGACAACCATACTATCTGCATATTGCAGACTGAGAGCAACATATCCAGATTTTGGGATACACATTCCAGCTGCAGGAACATGTTCTACACATTTCGCAGTTTGGTTCTGCTTGTCACATTCATTTCATTCTGTACTGACTGCAGTATACTTTATTCAGGAGTTATTACTACTTTATTGGTGGATTCATAACTATTTCTCACACTCTCTCACTTGTTTTATTTTTACAATTCAGGATGGCACTTAATTCTAGGCTTTATTGACATGTTTTACCTGTAGTTTTTACAATCCTTTCCAACAGTCTCACTTCTGTCATGTTTCTGTATTTCAACAGGGATATATTTCACAAATGTGTTTTACTCAGCTTCTGCAGCTGTACTTTTCAGCCTGCTGCAGGTTTTGTACTATTATATTACAGGTGGGACATCTTTATTTCAGACTTTTTAATTTCTCTGTTTGGATTACAGACTGCATCACACTTTTGTAATCAAGCAATACTTGCAAACCCTCTTACACTGTTACTTGCACATTTTATTACTTAGTGACTACACTGCACTCTTTTGCTAACTGTCATACTTTTATATTTATTTACAGTTACAGGGAGAGGATTACTGACCTGCCTGGTGGCGCAATCAAGACCAGCCTATCGCCATAGGCTCTATGGTTCGCAGAACGGACACCTGCAGCTGTAATATAAATAAAGTAATATTGGAATACACATCTCCATAATATCAGCTAGGTTAATTTCTTACATAAATAATTAGATGTAACTTACTCAGTAGTGGGGCGTTGGGCATTTGCCGGGCCTCCTGGATCCAATGGTTCAGTTGGTCCTGCTTCCATCTCTTCAGGTCCGCATGGTGGTGATGGACCTGCTCACCAGTCCTTGATATCCCTGTGGCACTGGTAAGATCATGAGCCAACTGGTCCCACGCCTCAGCCCTATATGCTCCCCACAGGACCTGGCCCTGCATGAGTTGGGCCTCATGATTGTGGACAAGGAGCCAAACCATATATTTGGACTCCTCAAAGCCCCACCTCTGTGCTCGAAAGCAACTACCCTCACCTACACCTGACATTCTGGCTGCAAGTTGATTCTACAATCGGTTATGCTGTGTATTCCCGCCTATGGGGCTTATATATATGCCGTTTTTCCTGCACTTATCTGTGATTGGCTATTCTGGAATTGTATCAGCTTCACAAAACCTGCTTTGTCATGCTCCTCTTTCTATTCATTCCTATATATTTGCTATTACTGCATTTCTAAGTACAGCTGTCATGGCTTAGTGGTTCAGTACCTTGACTATGGTGCATGGTATCCTGGGTTCAAACCTGGCCACTGCTTTTTATATTTTATGACTGTCTACACAGGCTAGGAGGTGTGTCTGTGTAAAGGCAGCTTTGTTACAGCTTGCTCAACGTTGCCCGTCGGTTAGCTTGTTGGCACGGCGCGCGGCTCCGCGCAAACAGGTTACGCTGGTTCACGCGTCATTTGGCTGTCAGCACGCATATTACGCTCAGCTCAGCTAGGGGCACACAGTTTCAGCATGTTAAACCACTGCTCACCTACGGGCACTCATTTTGCACCTGTTAAACCACTGCTCACCTACGGGCACTCATTTTGCACCTGTTAAACCACTGCTCACCTTCGGGCACTCATTTTACACCTGTTAAACCACTGCTCACCTACGGGCAGATGCACTCAACTTGTTAAACTGTAGCTCAGCTATAGGCACATCTGGCATTTTTTATTATTTTGTTATTTCACATTTTTTCAAAATAAATGGCCCATTTCATTACATTTTACATAAAATCTAATTTTATATGTGTACATATATGTCAGGGAATTGTTTCGTGCTTATTTCACTAAAAATAAAAATTGATGTTGTGGGGGCTCGAACCATGACTGCCTGCTCTTCAACCGACATCTCTACCGCTACGCTATTGCTTTTTGGCTTACTTTGCTTATTTAGTTCTTATATACTTTTCCACTGACTGCTAACTGTGGCTAAGCGCCGGGCACGCCCATGCAAATGAGCGCACTCACGGGCAAACATCTTTACAATTTAAAAAAAATATATAACATGTTCATTTATATATTTTATGTTCATAGTCTGTGGGGGCATGTGTTGTGTTGTGTTTATTCACATTTCCATGGGCTCTGTCGTGGGGGTTTACTTTCGGGACTTTTACTCTTCTGGGGGCATGTCCGTTTGCAGGGCTCGGCCTACGGACACGCCCCCTACTGTCTTCCACGGACCGTGTAAGCCTTAGGTGTGATTCAGCATGCCCTCATGCATATGCATGACATGCTGACGTCACACCGTTTAACTGCAGCCTCCGTGTAAGCCTTGTAACTCTTACACGGAGGCTTCGTGAATCCTGCCCTTCATCTTTACTCAAGTTGAAAAAAGACTGTGGTCTATCACATTCAAAGGTCTCACGAATCTCTTTCTCACACACTGATACAAATGAATCTATCATAGCATGTGTTTTATGTATAAAACAGCTAGGCTTTCTGAAACAAGCAGTCCTTGTACCAGTATCAGTATTTGTGCCTATTGTATCAGGAAATAGCGTTTTAAGAGTTAATGTTCTGCCAAAAAGTTTCGGTTCCTTTAGTATTTCTATCATGTCTGTTCTTTGGGTCAGTATAAAAGACAGGCCTCTGTTTAAAACAGCTATTGTAATTTTTTAGTTTTAATACTCTGCAATCTCTTTTCATATTGTAAGCCAAACTAAATAATCTGCAAGATGAACTTTATGCTACTTTCCCTATAGATGTTGTAGGTGATAAAATGGATAATTTACATGAAACTATCTTACAATAAACCTTTAGACCAACCACAGGTTTTGATTGAAGCCGTAAATTGACCAATCAACAGAGGACCGACCAATGCAGGTAATGAACTATCTTATTATTATCGTATTATGTTCTTTTTGTATATAATGTACTGCAGTTGTATCATTTTGTAACAGTCTGAAGAAGCGATCTGGGCAGATCGTGAAAGCGCTGACTTTTTAATTTTATTTATCAAAGTGCTATACTCTTGTCGTGGAACTCTGCAACTTCTTTTTTTTCTGATATTTATGCTGGTGTTGTTGCTCGAGTTTAATCAGTACTCACTCTATTTTTGTTGTTCAGAATACTGGAATGAACTGGAAATAACTGGAATAAACTGGAACGAATATCTTTATATTTTAATTACGCAGAGCTCTGCTGAACAGGTGACAGTCTCTCTCTTATGTGTCATATCTTCTTGCACCTTTTAGAATAAAAGTCTGCATACACTCTAGTTGGTTAAGAATGTTTTATTATGTATAGTGGAGGTAGATTTCAACAATATCCAAATCAAATCTCACTGTATGTAGCTTCTGCAAAAATTACACTCTCTGTAAAGTTTGTATTCAGAGTGTCAAATCTCACTGTAATTATGTCCGTAGCTTCTGCACTCATATTCTTTCCTCCTGAATAATATAATTAATATTCTGGAATGCTGGATATTTGACCTAACTTCTGCACTCACTCTCGCATGTCTGTACCAAACTTCTGTGGATGGCACTACAATGGCTTTCTGCTTATCGGTCCAAACAAACTGTGTCTAAAGTATATCCTAATATTACTAAAACCCTATAAATTTCTACACGCCTGTTTAACCATGGCTCCCAAGCCTTGTACAATACAAACACTATTCTAGACTGAAGGTTATTTTCACCAATTGAAAGTGTATTCACTGAAACTGCATGCAAAATGTGATGGCCTGCTTTAATATGGCTGCATTTCTAAACTTATGCAAAGAAAATACCACATTTATTTCTGACAATAGACATTTAAATGAAATCTGATCTTACACAGATAAATAAACAATAAACTGCCTCCATGGGACCAGATGGTGTCCCAGGCTGTGTCATATGCGAGCTCCAAAATGAATTAACCCCGCATCTGAATACCCTGTTCAGTCAGCCTCTCGACAGGATATGTGCCCATAGAATGGCGCACAGCAATGGTGGTTCTGCTGCACAAGGGTGGGCCCACAACCGACCCTGGGAACTACCGACCAATAAGCCTGACCAGTCTGATCTGTAAGGCAATGGAGCGAATCATCATGGAACTCATAAATGGAGAGATTGGGAACCTCCAAACACTTGATCCCACACAGTTCGGCTTCGTCAAGGGCAGATCATGCCTCCTGATCCTGGTGGACTTCTTTGACACAGTTACTCAGGCTATAGATAAGGGAAAGGAGGTACACACGGCTTACCTTGACCTTGCTAAAGAATTTGACACCATTCCCCATTTGGGTATTATTGATAAACTCACCAACCTGGGCATAAACCCTTATGTCACAAGATGGATCGCAAACTGGCTCTCAGACAGATCCCACAAAGAAAGAGTAGTGGGATCTATGTCCAAATCCAGACCAGTAACGAGCGGTGTGCCTCAGGGCTCTGTCCTGGGGCCCCTCCTGTTTGGCATATACTTCTCAGAAGTACAGGCAAGCACTGAAGGGCTGTGGCTGACCAAGTTCGCGGACGACTGCAAACTGGGTGCTATAATAGAGTCTCTGTCTGACATGGATATCCCCCAGAAGGGCCTTAATGAGACTGATGCATGGTGTCAAAGCCATGGTCTCAAGCTAAATGCTAAAAAATGTGTAGTAATCCCCTTTGGAAAAAACAGAGTACCTGCAAACTACCACATAGGAGGTAACCCCCTGAAATCTGAAGAAGTAATAAGGGATCTAGGGACCCAAGAAGATAGTCAGCTTTCCTTTGATAACCATGTTGCCAAGGTGGTTAGAAAATCCTTCTATGTGACCCATCTGATCAGGAAAGGGTTCACATCAAGATCTAAGGATGTAGTGGTGCCCCTCTACTCTTCCCTCATCAGACCCATTATTGAGTACAATGCATCAATTGGAATGTACCTGGCCAGGCATCTCCATCAGCTGGAGAGACCACAGAGGTACCTCACTAAGAGGATTACTGGCCTCAAACAGTTGCCCTATGCAGCACAATTGAAAAAACTAAGGCTTTTCCCTGTTACATACCACCTTCTCAGAGGCGATGTCTGTCTAACATACAGAGCCATGTCCAAACCAGAACTATTGAACATGCTCCATCTTAGCAAAACTAAATCTACTCGAGCTACACGCTCTAGGGATATAAACCTCAACACAACAATGAATAGAACATGCTGGAGGGATAGATTCCCTTTGCAAAGACTTCCCTTGCTATTGAACAAGGTCCCGATCTACATAAGACAGAGCCCCTCACTATCACTCTTCAAGAGGAACCTTGATGAGTGGATGGGTAACAGAAAGTTCACACCAGGGATCATACCAACAGCTCTACTAGATAGGGGCCAAGGGTACTAGCTGCTAGATCAAGGGCATAGGGAACTAACCAAAGGGGTGGTGAATACCGCACAACGTGGCTGGGCTAATATATGCCTTCGGGCAGATAGCCCAGTACCTGTCTATGAACCTGTAAATGCAAAAATCAAAGTTTAAATATGCATTGATAGTATTAAAACATAAACAATTTGTAATTCTAGTTGAATGTGTATCATTTAACATGAATAATCATTAGTTCTCCAAAAGTTCACTAAACTGTTTGACTGAAAACAAAACCCCAAATAATTATTAACTTTTGCAGAAAAAAAAACAATGAATAAACTTTCATTATGAAATGCAACTTCCTCTGCAGCACAAAGTTAGTGTCAACAATGTCTGTTCTTTTGTTTTGACCAATCTAGCCTGTGACATAAATAGGACCTGCTGGACATCTCTCAGAGGTTGTCTCTGCTACATCTCTCAGATGTTGTCACTCCTCTGGAATAGGACTCCAGTCCATGTCAATCACAGCACCTTCATGACCCTGTTTAAGTGCAACCTGGACAACTGGATAGGAAACCATCAATTTCTGCAGGGGATTGCCCCTGCTTCTCTCCTTGACATGGGTAATCCTTGCTAGAAAAATCTTGGATATACACAACATCTTTCATCTAGTATTATTTTGGAATGCCATGGTTAGGCTTGTAAAGAGCCTCAGGTCAGTAGCCTAGTAATATCGTATAAACCTATGAACCTAAGAAATTCAACATACCTGAAATTTTAGAGAAGTAACAACTGCTCGGTTGTTATCTAATTGGCTTGTGCATATATACTGCATGTTCAGAAACAACAACAAACAACCATTAGTAAAAACTTCCTGAAGTCTTGGCCCCGTGCCTCTCTTGGGAATAAATAATATAACTTGATCATGGACTTAAACAGTACATGCTGTTAGTTAATGCACAAGTGTCCACCCTTTCCTAATTGTTATTCTCTTCAACATACTGGTAAATATTAAAGGCTACATACTCCAAATTTTATAATGTGTTCTGATTTTTAGGATGTGTGTAAACCTAGAAGGGATCATCTGTCATTGTAGAAAAAGACATGCACTTAATAAATAGGAGGATTTTTACTGACGTAAAGTACAGTGTAAAGGCAAATAAGTGTATAATTGTTTAGATGTAATAACCTGTAAATAGATGAATGCAGCACATTGTATTTAGCATTTAAAATGGTCTTACCAGACCAGTTTTAATATGCATTTTAGTATATTCTCTCTCTTTGTATAGTGTTTATTGATTTATTTATTTATTTTATTTTACATTTGTTTATCGGGGAAGTCTAATTGGGTTGATGGCCCATTTTCAGTGGCGGTCCGGGGAGAAAAGCTCCACAGAATTATGAAATAAAAATAGAAAAAAGAATAATAATTGTTATAGTGGTAAATAAAAAAGAAAACATGTAACAATTGTTACAGTGATAAAAGCTTTAGCAGCATATTTTTTAAGTTAGTTACATACAGGAATAACAATGATACAAAGATGGTACGTTGTGTGTTCCATGGTAAAGGAGTTATAATATGACATTAACTGAAGTCGTTTTACAAAGGCATAAAAGAAAAAAAGCTGTACATGTAGAAGGCAGCTAGTACAAGCAGAGATATGAAAAAGGAAAATATGGATGCATTGTAGTAGCAGGGAAACCTTTTAAAGAGATAGAAAGGGGGAGAAAGGGAGAGAGTTCAGCCTGGCTTAGTGTGAGACTCTGTCATATCTGTTAGAAAGTAATTTTTTAAGTTTCTCAAGAACTGAATTGTTGTGATGCCATCTGGGGAAATGAAAGAACATAATGCATCTTCTGTGTGTGCTATATTTGTCAGACTATTGTGCCGTATTGATGTAGAGAAGTCACTGGGCAGGAGTTAGTTTCGTTCTATTTGTGTCAGTGCCTGAGTTAAACAAAACATGGGAACTCAGAGTAAGTATATGGAGTTAATATACCTAAACTACAGATACAGACAGATAGATATAAGTAGCAGCCTATTCTGAATATTCAACCAAATGAGAAGTCTATAGTATTCATTTTAAAATCCATTTCAAGTAATTGTCGCTTGACTTTTCTGACTATACTTTGAATTTTATTACAGATTACTGAATCATAGCTCTTCTCAGATAAAAAGCCTTAAATAATTTTATTAGATTAGAATTGGGATTATTCTAAACACAGTCTAGATTAGTATTGGGACTATTCTAAACACAGTCAGCACTATGATGATACCATGGAAAAAGGCATTAGCAAATTCCTAGGATGTTTTATTACGTTTTGCTCATCACTGTTTCATGTCAGAGCTGAGTTTGTACTGCCTGTATTTCAGGTAATATTGACAGAAAATTGTCAAAGACACAAAAACTGCAGAAGAAGATTAGATGTATGATCTCACTTCAATAGTCCCCTGGCTTGGTGTAAACTTGTTTATAGGAAATGCTTTTGGTGCTATGAATTGTAATTGCTTTCTCTGTGTTATTCATGAACCTTTCCTCAGTAATATTAGCCTATGGCTATACAGGATTTCTTCTTCTGAGATGAATGAATAACCATCAGCACCACTATTTGAACTGAAAATTTAAAAGGCATCCACTGTCTGCAGTGATGGCCTTAAAAATAACAAATGTCATGTCTTAGCATTTTTATGTCATTGATAGCTATTCTCAGTCAGGATTTCCTGAAACAGTGGCATTGCTAACTTACATCTGGCAAGCAGCAAAAACTATTATGGACCTTTTCTGTAAAAATTGCATTTGTAACTATAGATTTGTAAACAACTGCATTTAAGTGATTCAGAATAAAATCACTTATTATTTACTACACTTTAGTCTTACTTAAAGTCTAGAAGATACTGCATAAATTAAAAAATTATAAAAATATTGTCATTCCCCCTTAAAATGGTGGAAAACAAGTAGTGTTATATTCTCAGATGTACCTTTTTAGAAGAAATGTTCCTCATTGAAAGGGTCTGCTATAACTTCATTATTAAGACTCATTTAACATATGTACATGATAAATAACACTGACTCATATTAATCCATCAAAAGTGCTTTTTGTGAGTGTAACAAAACACAGTTTAATCATTCTGCGAGCATCCCACTTGAAGTTGTTAGTGTTTCACATTTCACCCATTTGTTCCACATTATAAGAGTTAATGTATCACATTACAAAGATGGAGGTTTAAGAGCAATGGCTTTTATAATCAATATGATTTATTAAGTTTGTGGAAGTTTTTGTTGCATTTGCAGTACACAGCATCAGACAACAGTGCAGTTACTTATCTGAGCAATCTGTGAAGTTAGCTAAAGTACTTGCTCCAAGTCCTATCATATAAAGTCTGTGTATCCCCAAAGATCTATTCTGGGACCATTTGTTTTCTCTCCGAGTACAAACCAGTTACAGAAATGTGGAGTATTGCTTTTGCATGCTGATGATTCAATTCTGATATGCTGTGCCCATAGCATGAAGCTCCTTAACCAGATGTCAGACTTCTGGAATAGCTTAGAAATACCCAGCACTACTCAATAGCTGTCAGGTAAAAGAGCAGAGTTATTTTTCCCAGTCTCATGGGGTGGGCTGGGATTCTAAAATAACCTCAGTAGATGCAAGAATTAATTCATTGACCTGTGGCTAGGGGCAGGCAGAGTAGTAAGGTGTATTAGGGGGGCTTGTACAGAATCATGCACAGCAATGTGATGCCATTGCATGCTACCAATCAGGAAGAAAAGGTTGTACAGGTATTATGATAGATGACCTTCGGCACTGGAATAGAATTCCTCACTGGTAGTCAGAAAAAAAAGAGTAGAACAGATGGGAAAATATGGATATGGGAAATTTCTTGACATCAACAAATCCAAACATATTGAAAGTTCTAAAACATGAACATAATACGTCTAAAATGACCTCTTTGCTTAAGTTAGCAGAAGCCTTTAGGAAACAAGCAGTCATGGAAATCCAGCCAAACATGGATAAAAATCAGGTGGCAACAGAAAGCAACAGAAAGAATTTAAAGAACGGGATTGGATAAAAAAGAAAAGATAAATGAAAAACAGACAACTATAGTAAGACAATTATAGTAAGAAGAATAGAGATCTACTAGAACAACTGCATGCTGACCAAGAGGTGATAAATTGCTAAGGCAAGGTGAATTTAAACCAGAAGATGAAAGGTTAATATTGTCAGCACAAGGCAGTTGGGTTACATACTAGAAAGTTTACAAAATCCAAAGTGGGGTAGAACACACAGACAAATCAAGGTTTTGTGGTACAGAACTAGAACCAGTTACGTATTTTGTTGCAGGATGAGTATACTCATGGCTGAAGTTTTGTGTACTGGAAGACAACAATACGGCAAGGTCGTTACACTGGAGATTTGTAAACATTACAAATTACAGTGAGTTGAGAGACATTGGAAACATGAAAAGCAAAGGATTGTTGAAAATGTCAAATTAGTGATTATGTGGAAGCATCCCATATCAGCAGCTAAGAAGGTAGAAGCAAAGAGACCGAATTGTTGTTCAAGAGAAAAAGACAGAAATAGCATAGATTAATAAAATTGCCACATCTAATATCAAGACTTGCAACCTAGAGCAATGTGCAATAAGGATGCGCAGAAAGTTCCAGTTGTAGTTGGAGCAAATGGGCTGATAAAAAAGAATCTTCAAACATATCTAAGTATGCTACCAATAAAAGTAACTTCTTAACTGCAAAAAAGAGGCAATTCTGGGTACATTGCAGGCACTGAGAAGAGCACTGTATCAAATATCAAAGACTGAAGCAAAAGGGATCTTATGAACTTTAATTATGCTCGGACTTAGAAATGGGGTCCATTCCCATCAAGTATAAGCATTTGGAGAAATTAAACCAAGGTATGAGCAGGATGCAAGTGGGATAGGAGGACATCTCTCAACATGTTAACTTAATAATCCTGATGGTGAGTTACTACAATAGTACTAAAGATTTTATAACTGATATCCTCAATTTGTTGGAAAAGTACATTATTTATGAAGAACAATGAAAACCTGTCATGTGTAAGTTAGTCAAATGAATTACCATCAGAAGGTCAAACCTGACCCCATCGAATGATGGGATCATCGACCCACTTCCATGAAACCGACAATGTCGAATTCCAACACTGTCAAAATATGACTTGCCGTAAACCTCGGAACGGCCTTTAACATGGGTTGAGATGGGGGTGAGATTCGTACTTCGACAATGTTGGGTTCAACATTGTCACAGTTCAGCCTCCAGACGTCTACTGAAGTGGGTTCGACTGAGCCCACTTCGACCTTCTGATGGTAACCCTAGTCAGGTATGTATGATGTTGATAGGTATGCATGAGAGTTTTTTTTTTTTTTTGTGAGATGGGTGTCTTTTTTTGTTGTTGAGAATGGAAATTTGGGGATGTAAGTCTGGGAAGTAAGAGGTAGGTAAGTCGGGGATGCTAGATTTTAGGCAAAGACAGACATGACTGACAGGATGTGGAGTAACACAATAAGTGAGGGGAACATGATGAAGGAGACATCAGAAAAACAAAGGGAAGACAATAGTGATGGGAGGATTGTACAGCACACAAGAGTGGGTATAGACACATAAGGGAAGAGAAAACTGGGTTTGGAGATAGGACTGGGAGTTCAGAGATTACTGATCACTCTGGGAGCCGTCACCACTGGGTCCTGTCTCAGAAGCTGGAGACTGATCTGGGCAAGGATGGACTCAGTAAGTCACTAGAACGTGGTCATCTTATAGCCACTCCAGGCATCCAACCGCTTATTATCTCCCCCAAAAGCTCTGCCAATTCTTGATGAGTGATAAATGTGTTACCTCAGCTTGCACTGCTATTGGTCAGTACCACTGTACAAGCCACTAGTGTATGGTTACTTGGTGCAGATGGTTCAGGTATGGCAGGAGATGTGGAGGCAACTGTGGCAGGATGGGATACAGATGTGCTGGATGACTCTGTTAGTGATGGTGGTGGTGCTAATGTTGCCACTGTTGGGGACAACTTTTGCGGTGGGTTAGGTGCAGGTTGCTACACTGCTTCGTATAACAGTATTGAAAATGGAGAGAAACAAAAAATAAATAAATATAAAATGACAGAAAGGACAGCAACGAAGAGGGTGGGACAGAGAAATATAAGAACAATGACTATGATACTGATACAGTAAAGGCAAAAACTTTTAATATTAGAGACTTACACAGACATGTTATCAAACTGTTTGCATGACCAAAACATATGGTGGCAGCGTAAGTCAAAGGCCATTCTCACGTGCAGTCTTACATAAGAGAATACCAGCTACATGAGTTATTTATCAGGAAAGCAGATTTTTGCTTGTGGCCAGTGTTGCCATCTGAGTATCGACAATACTAAAACAGTACATATACATAATACACATGCTGATCACACAATAAACATATCCAGCACAGATAATACAAGAAGGATGCATGCTTCTACAGTAGTTAATGTGAAATTCCATTTTAATGGCCATAAATGCTACTATGCAAACATCTTTCATGACATAAAGTACACTTATGGAACTGAGGTAATGATCCTGCCTTAAATTCTGTCTCCCATCAGCCAAGGAGGTTAGGCATGTGTCAGTTTAAGTCACTGTATTGATGACGGCACTGTACCCCTGTGCATAGTGATGCCAGGAGCATGGCAACAGCCTTGGCCAAACTATTCCAGGCATCAACTTTATAGTATGACCTAGTACAGTCCACCTGAAGGAGTCTATGTATGGAGGATGTCCAGAAAAGTTTTGGAATCCTCCTCACACCTCTTCTGTACTCTTAAAGGAATACCATCCTCACCACTACAGTTACACTTGTCTTATCTTCAAATATCCCAGGAAAATGGCAGGAAACTGGTTCCCAAATCATTCTGCATGTGTTCCAACCTCTGTGTAATAACAGGGACTCACGGGTACCCTATTTGCATAGCGGATGTCAAAATACTGTAATATAGGCACTTTATTATTATTCTCCAAAAATACTTTAAGGTGTGAAACATGGCAGCCCTCCATCCCTTTGTTGCTGAGAATATATGCTTAACGGTGACTCCATCCTCAGATGGTTAACTATAACATGACAGTTCCTCATACTTACAGTCAAAGGCTTTCCACTCATGCATTGATCTGGCCACAGAGGTTCAGGCATGAGCATGGCATCACATAATCTTTGCTATGTTTACAATGTCTGAGCATCCTGCAAATTGAGCTGTTTAAAAACAATAATGAAAAGAATCCTAATTAGCATAATCATGACACCCGAAGGGGGTAATCTACATGATATATGTGCAATGGGAACCGCAGATCCTCACTGTGCTTGTGGTTGAGTCCTGCTTATTACCTCAAAGAATTGTTTGCAAAGAATAAGTATGTGGTACTTTTTATACCTACTAATTTGTTCAAGGGTAACTTTCTGTGTGCTGTTTAGTGTGAGGCCTAGAAGTGCTGCCATGTTTTCAGTGTATCTTCATGTATTGGCCAAAGCTGTCTGAAAGTGTACATTACAAGTGCAATGGCTGTAGTAGCATGCAGGAATGTTATAGTAGGTTGTAGCAACAGTACTATACCATATACCACTGTACTGTTACATATCTTAAACATATGCAATTAGCCACAATCCTTGTAACAATTATATTGTAATGTTCATGTTATTGTTAAGTTGAGGGCTTGTTAACTTGCAGTCAAGTGTTGTGTTTTTGGAGAGTGGGGCGATTGTACTTAGGGCACATTAATGCCTGACATTCAGGTAAATATTGTTTTGTGGATGTGTAACTATATATGCTCATGTTAGGCTCTACTAAAGCACAGCAGATGGCCTATTACTATAGTACCACTGGCAGAAATTCTAAGACCCATGTAGGACCACAGCTGTTAGTTCCAGTATTTTTCATACCAAAAGAGTTTTGCCTAAGTAACAGGTACAGAAAGCCACATCCACCTGCAAGCTCACCTTTATGAAGGCTAAAAAAGACGCTATTATAGAGGTCCTCTGTCTTCATGGCAGACCTCCCTTTGCAAAGAGCTGCAGTGCATTCCATCAACCATTCTGTGACTGTGTCTGGCAGGAAGTTGCTGTTAATGTTGTGGGTGTTCAGGATTATAATTACAATAATATCTACTACAGAGCAACTGATATGATCCATGCTGCAACCCACATGCCCTTGAAACAGAGGGCAAAAGGTGGTAGGCTAACTACTGAACTTCCCATTCAGAGATGAAGGATTTCATGGCCTCACTTAAAAGCAGTACCACCTCCATAGATTCCACAGTGTGGTGCTGAATATCAGGGCAAAGATGGATAGGCCTTAGAGAATTTCAAATGATAATGCCCCAGGTATGTAGTTCTGCTATCACTATCTGCCCCACTTTTTACCTGTTAGTCAGATTACAATTTACAATACCTGTCTCACTTCTGGTATAGAGGTACAGCTTACATCCAAGTTTAACATCCATCTGCACAAGGTATAAGCAGGGTTATAACTCAGTATCATATTTTTAAAGTTGTAAGGATATCACCTATATGTGCAGTTGTGATGCTGAGTCATACTTACATTGGATATATTATGCTCTGGTATATTCACAGGTGAATCATTCTCTGGCACCAGCACTGTGGAACTTCTGCCACCTGATGTTGGAGGATCTGTAGCCTCTGATAATGATGGTGAAAATGATCTGACACAGCCAGGTTGCAGAGTGTGTGTTGGACACAGGAAGTGTGACCTCCATGTTCCCTCCACAGAATATAGACACATACCCAGGAGACACTACCATCTGAGAGTGGAAAGGTTGATGGGATCCACTGTAGTTCAGGGAAGTGTGGTGGCCCCCACTAGGAACATATCTGAATCTGCCCTTAGCAGTCATGGGCAGGAGGGTCCATACAAGGTGGAGGTTGGTACTGGTACTTGCAGGAGGTATGGTTACCAGCCTCCCCCTGTGGTTGGTAGATGGACTATGCAGTGTGTTTTCTGCATCATCTGTTAGGGGTGAGGGGTGATCCTCATGGTTGGTCATCTGCTGTGTCCTCAAATGTTAATCGACCTGGCCATGGAAAAGTTAAATCTTTTTCCCACAGTACTAGCACTTCCACTCTAACATTGGCTATGGATGTGTCTACACCCAGGAGAGGTCATCCTTATGGTCATGGTCATAGTCATGCTGGTACGTCCTCCAGCAGATGTTGGTCATGGTCAGGTAGCACTCCAGCATCTAGCTAATGTCATGGGACAACCGGTTCAACTTCTGGTAGAGCCAGCTGTCATGGGTGGGGCCAGCTCTCATAGGTTGGGGCATGCATGGGAAGATGAACCTTCTGTCTTGCATTCTTCAGACCTGTCATGTAGGCCAAGGTGCAGTGCTGTCACTGCAGGCAACAATGCACATAGTGCTCCACAGTACCCAGCACATCCTACATACCCACTAAACCTGGCCCATCTATACATCAATCCCCCCACCAAAAAACAAAGTCTCATACTACCCATAATGCAGTTTTCTTTTTGCTACTCCTCAGCACTCATAATGACATAATTCCCTGTAAAAGGCATGCATTCCTGTACTCCCTTGTCCCTCGTACCTATGATGATAACTATGCCCTGTCCTGTATACATTATGACCTGGGTTGCCTATGTCTGATGCATGGCATGGCCAGCCTATGCATGGGTAAGCACAGTCTGTTTTATTTTTGCATACATCACTTTTACTGTTGTGTATCTGCTTAATTCTTGTATAGTTATGTTATAAGCTATGTGCAATCCGCTGCCTCTTTGCTAGTGCTATTGCATACTGTGCTTGCCTTTCTCTGGCATGGTCATTCCCTGCTGCTTGTTCCTCCTCAGACCCTTTGTCTGTCTCATCTGCCATTACCTGTGGTGCTGGGAACTGCATTCAGCAGATATATTCAGGCAGTGAAAATGTGACATTAGAAGCCTAAACACATGTTCTGTGATGTCTGCGGATTGTGCTAGAGAATAGTTGTAAGCATGGTCAGTCATTTTTTGTGGATGTCTAATTGGTGTCATGAGCCAAGATTCCAGGGCATGTCTGGCATTACCCAAGATATACCTGTGTGAAGCCTCCCCTGCAAATCATTGATAGAGGTCACACGTGTGCCATTTGTGGGAGTTATGGAAACTAACTGGGTGACCTGTACACACATTGTAGATAATACCTTGTGCATTGCAGTCCACTGACAGCTGGTGGAGTGATATCCTTTGCAATTTATGTATTTCATTCCCAGTTCACAAGGTGGGACCTTTATTTCTATGTGGGTATGGTCTGTGGTCCCCAATATCTCAGGGAAGTGGTCTGTAGCATAGAAATACTGCAAGGTGCTTTTTGCCTACTCTGGGGTATGTAGAAACCATATATTTTCCTCACATGCTGAAGTATGCTAGCAAAGAACTGGTGGACTATGCCTGAGATAGCCCTGCTATGTCCTCAGTGGGACACTGAAAGGTCCCTAAAGCTAATATATGTAAAGCACCACACACCTTTGTATCCACTGGGATGGGTACTCCAGGACTCCCAAAGGGCTGTATATGAGGCCAACACATGCCCACTGTTTATTGCATGGTGTTCCTGTCCACACAATAATAGTCCCCTATGCTGTTGTCATGAAAGGCATGAAAGTTTAAACATGGCCAGAAGACTCAGGGCCTCTGTGGTGACATCATGCACCATCAGCTGCAGCAGCTACTACAAGAGCCTTTTGCAGATCATAGCCTCATAGGAGGTTACTAGGCTAATCACCCTAGGGCCCTTTCAAGCCTAGCTATGTTTTACCATTGCTTCCACGATCAGCACCTATCACCCCTGTCCAAGAGGGACACAGGTAGAAACCCCTCCCCCCGGATGAATTACCCATCCAATCCTCCAGATTGCATTTGAAGACGGCCAATGAGGTGCTCTGCTTGACATGAAGTGAGAGTCTATTCCAAAGGTGTGGTAACCTCTGGGAGACAAATCTGTCCCTCCAGCAGGTTCTATTAATGTCACATATCAGGTTAAGGCCTTTAGAGTAAGTAACGAATGTACCATTTGACTTGTGGATATGCAGCACTTCCAGTAAAGCAGGGTCAGAGATTGCCTTACATGCAAGGGAGATTGCCTCTGAGTACACATTTACAATAGCTGTGTCAGCCTCTAAGATTGTACCCTACCATACACTGCCTGAACACAAACATCCAGCTGTGGAAAGATGTAAAGCAAATGTATCCTTGCTGCACTGCATTTAAACATTTCCATCAAAAGAAATGTTTATGGCCTCATTATTAGAGGCAGATCTTCATTATGCAGTCAATATCATGTAAGACAGCTAATCAGGTTATTTCAAGTGGCCGTGTTGTGTTGCTTGGTTTTCTGAATTGCACTGCTCGTCACTGCTTACCACGATGCAGTAAAGTTTTATGAATTCAACCCTTGATTTAAAAAATAATATCAACCATACTGTGAAACATGAGAGCTTCAAATTTCAAAAATGTTCACATCTTTGAAGTAAGCATCCCTCTCAGTTAAACTCAGCCCAAAGGTTGGATACATCATTTACATTCTTGATTACAGCAGCAGTCAAACATGCAACTCCTATGGGAGTTGAACCCATAATATTCATCACTTGTGATCAAAGGTACTTCATTTAAAAATCTCTTTATTACAACTACAGAACCAAACCTAGGAACTTCAGGACCAAAGGCAAGTGCTCTAACATTATACTACATATAATCACCATCAATCTAAACTTCATGAAAGTAGGTTATCATGACAATGAAATTAGTTATTTTCTGTTGAAGTTATACTAAGGACTTGCAACATAAAAGATTGTATGTTGTGAAATTTCTTTACTATAACTCTGGTGACATTTTGTATAAATCTAAAGCTTATGTGTGGCACAATGGCTGACCTCAGATCTCATTTTCCACTTTCAGCAAAATACGTGATTGACCTACTTTTGAGCTTTTTTCAGATAAATGTTCTATTATTGTCTTCTATCCTACTAAATTTTCTAATTTTTCCTGTATTACTTGTCCCTTACCATACAGAATCTTATTTCTTATTACCATAGTTGGTAAAGGTTACTTTCTTTCCCCTGTTAGTACTTAGCGCACTTCTTAAATTACTATAGTTAGTAATTTCCTTTCTACACTTAGTGTAGCCCTCCTTTCTTACCATTGTTAGTATTTTTCCTGTTTCCCCTGTTTTTGTATTTTAAAAAAAATCCTATTCTTACTTGACTTTCTTTGTTTTCATAGTTTAATGTAGCTTACTGTTATGGCGGAAAAAATCCCCACTGGATTTAAAAAAATGTGTAAAGTGTGGGCACAAACTTCCCATATTTGATACCCACACTATGCGTGTATACTGTTTGGAGCCATCACAGCTTCAGGAAGATTGTTCTATATGCCATGTTTTCAACCCCAGGGGGCTTGTTGAAAGAAAAAACAAGATTATTTTAAAAGGCTTATTACTGTTTGCTTTTGGAGAGGCTATATCTGGAGATCAATCTCCCAAAGTTAAACAATCCAAAACTTATTCTCTGAAACCTTCTGTGTCTTCCATGGTTTCAGAGCCATCCAAGAAAAAAGCCAAGATGGATCTGACCTCATCCTCAGATAAAAAAAAAGAAGAAATTGATGGACCCAACTTCCTTGGATCCCGACAAAAAGGTATTGGATCTGACGACTTCCAGCCCTACTGGTTCAGATTTGATTCAATTACCCAGGACAAGATACTCACTATTGGTGGATCTGTTGCCCTTAAGGGTGCCCTCACCTTTCTTGGAAATATGCCAGCCCATGTCTCCCTCTATTTTTTTCCACTTGTCCTTTTAGAAGTTTGACAGAGGAGGATGTGGAAAGAGTGGTGAGGAAGATTCTCTCTGTGCAGAGTCAGATGTGTGTCTTACTGGCTCCTACCCATTCAGGTCAGGAGGTCCATTCTTCTACTATACCCCCACTACAAGTTCCTCCTCTAACTCTTTCAATTGTCTGAGAGTCCCTGGATCTGGGATATCTGGCTTGGATCCAAAAATAGTAGTGGCTTCAGATCTGAAGCTTACTCTGAGTACTCCTGTTCCATTGGATCCAGATAGCTCTCAGAGCCGAGGCTTCCCTATCGGATCTGAGGTATAGGAGTTGACTCCAAGGCTCTCAGAGCTGTCTCTGCACCTCAAAGCCTTGGCACTGAATAGCTTAGCTCTGGCTTGCACCTCTGGGAGATTGCCTTCGAAGTGGGGGAGGACTGTGATCCAAAAGCTTGTCTTTTTGGATCCAAGGTATTCCCTTTTTCCACAGTGGTCTGCCTTTGAGGATGTAAAGAGGGTTTTCTCTGCCTTGGCAGAACATATGGATCCAAGCCCCTCACTTCCTAAACCTTGTACCTTGATGTCTCTGTGCTCAGAGCCTCATCACTCTTTGCCACAGGGACAGCCAGTCCGAGACCCCCAAGGCTTCCCAACAGTGTATCTTTATTTCTTCTGATACCTCCCCAGATAATCTCACTGAGGAGTTCCCTCTAAAGAAGATGTGTAAGAGGAAGCATGTGGACTTCCTAGAGGAGTTAGTCACCAAAGATACAGAATTCAATGAAGGTGAAGGGTCCTCACAGTCACTTCCTGAAGATGTCTCATTTGGAGACATCCTCAAGGTCCTAAAGCAGAAAGGTGGCCGCACTCCCAGCAACCCTTCATCCGAGGAGTCTTTATTCCAGCAGGCTTTCGGTACTGGCCCATCTACCTCCTGGGTTACTCCACCCACCAGTGAGCTTAATGAGTTAGTCTCACTGTGGGCATGGAAGGAACCTGACACAGTTGAGCCAATAGCTAGGAGACTGGACAAGATTATGGCACCACCTTTGGATAAGCAATTTTGGGGTAAAGGTGTGCCCATTGATGTCATGGTGACAGCTACCAAAAATGAACTTACCGAGGAGAGTTCTACTGTTCATCCCCATAACAGGGAGTCAAGGGTGATGGACAGGTTTGGGAAGCATGTCTGTGTTTCAGTGACCTTTTCCTTAAGGTCGCTGAATTATCTGGCACATTTTATAAGATTACAGAGGAATTTAAGGAACTATCAGATCCATTTCTGCAGAGGTCCAATCATCCGTGACTTCTCAGTTGGCAACCCTGCAATCTATTTCTAATTCTTCCATGAGGCTCATTTCACATTTAACCAAAGGAACCTCAAGGTCAGCGGGCTCAGGCATTGCCATCAGGAGACATGCCTGGATGCCCTTATGTGATTTTGTGGAGTCCTTCAAGTCATCATTTGACAATGCACCTTTTGATGGAACTTCTTTGTTTGGCTCCAAGGTGAAGGACACATTATTCAGGTGTGAGAAGAATGGAAAGACCCTATCTGCCATGGACGTATGTTTTTTCACCCTTCAAAGATCCTTTTCTAGGAATCAACAAGGTGGTTGGAAGTTGTGGTTCAAGAAATCCCAGGGTCCTTTCCAGGACACATATGGAGGAAGTTCCCCCAAGGCCAGAGGAGGGAACTCTAATATTTGACATCACTCCCATGGCAGAGGTGGCCTGCAAAACCAGCGGTCCAGAGATTCTTTCTTTGACAAACCTTTCCAGTGCTCCTGAAAGAAGGTCTGATTGTTCACTTCTGGATGTAATCAGGGGTCAATTATCCCTGCACCAGAGAACCTGGCTAGACATAACAAAAAATACTTTGATGCAGAAGATTATTTCCAGAGGTTATATAATAACCTTTTCCTTTCCACCTCCAATCTCAAGAAAAATTCCCAATATTTCACCCAGTCAGAGGGAAAAAGCAGCAATTCAAATACCAAAGCTGCTAGAAAAAATAGTCACTCAGAAGGTCCTACCAGACCAGATAGAATCCAGAACTTACTTAAGGTTCTTTGTAGTGCCAAAGAAAACAGGGGACTGCAGACCAATTTTGGATCTCAACAACTTAAACAAGTTAGCTTGATGCACCAAGTTTTGGATTGTCACCGTTCAGTCCATTCTGCCTTTACTGGGCAAGGGTGACTGGATGTGTTTGATAGACCTCCAAGATGTGTACTGTCACATAAAGGTGAACAGATGATCCAGAAGGTACTTATGCTTCTGGATGAGAGCCAGTCATTACCAGTTCAGAGTTCTGCCCTTTGGCCTCACCACAGCCCCCAGGGTGTTCACCAAATGTCAAATGTATAGCAATACTAGCAGCTCACTTGAGACTGCAAGGATTCTGGGTGTTTCCATATCTAGACGACTGGCTGAGATCAGGTTCTCCCAATATGTTCTCATATGGGAGTAACCATAAACTACAACAATTCTCAACTGGAACCATCTCAGGATTTGGAAATATGGAATTCATAGGAGTACTGGTCAACACAAAGTCAATGATATCTTCTCTGCCTCCCTCAAGGGTGAAAACTATAAGATCACAGGTCAAAACAATAATCTGTAGTACTCAGATTTTGGTCCACTTGGTCCTTCAACCTCTGGGATCAGTGTCAGCGGCAATAACACTAGTACCTTCAGCCAGCTTTTGCATGAGGATTCCACAGTGGATGCTAACAACACAATAGTCAGTACTTTATTTACCCATGTCAACTCTGATTCGAATCACTTACATATGCAAGAGAGATTTCAGGTGGTGGATTCAATCAGATCAGGTTCTACAAGGCCAGCCATTCATTTCTCCCTCAGCCCAAGGCCATAGTGACCTTGGATGCTTCCCTGTTGTGGTGGGTTGGGGCATTTTCTGGGGAAAACAGTCCAAGGCACTTGGTCCCTCAAAGAGGCCAATTTGCATATTAATGTCCTAGATATGAGAGCAGTGATTTTAGTGTTCAAGCCCTTCGAATGCCCTTCCTTTGTGGATGATTGCAATTCATACAGACAATATGTCAGTAGTTTGGTGCATCAACAAACAAGGAAGGACCAGATATTACCCCTTGTGTCGAGAAGGACTCAGAGTGTGGCAGTGGGTGATCTCATCCAACCGCTTTCTCATAGCAGCCCACATTCCGGGGAAGTCCAATGTGATTGCAGACAAGTTGAGAAAGTGTATTCTTCTACCTCATAAGTGGTCTCTCAAAAAGAATGTGACGGAAATGATTTTTCATCAGTGGAGCCAGCCTTGCTGCGACCTTTTTGCTTCTCCCCTAAACAACAAATGCAGCAACTACTTTGCCCAAGGGATGCTCTACTTCATGAATGCCCCCCCCCCGACTACTATATGCCTATAAACCAATCCCACTAATTGCAAAATTTCTACAGAAAGCTACCATGTTGAAGAGCAAAGTTATCCTCATTGCACCCTTCTCACCTTGACAGATTTGGTTCCCCTTCCTTTGGCCTCACTTCACCATCTTTGGATTCCGGATCCAATTCCAGACCTCCTGTCTTACCCGACAGGCATGATCCATCCAGACATATCAAACCTCAGGCCGATGGCCTGGCTTCTCAAATTTTGTTAATAGCCAGACAACCTGTGCTGTCTTCCCCTGTCCACCATATACATTTATCTTCACATAAGCCTTCAACACATAAACTGTATTCCAGTAAATGGAAAAGATTTGTATATTGGTCACATCAAAATCATGTTGAACCTTTTTCAGCTCCTATATATAACATCCTTGAATTTTTGGTCCTACTTTTTAATGAAGGTGCTAGTTACTCAGCTGTTAAAGTTCAGTTAGCAGCAGTAGCAAACTTTCACATTGGTTTTGAAGGTGCCTCAGTAGCCTCTCAAAAGCTGTGTAGAGTTTTCTTGAGAGGAAGTCTGCTTTTAAGACCTCCCTTTAAAGACCCTACTCCCCCATGGGACCTCAATCTGGTACTGCAGGCGCTTATACATTTCTCCTTTGAACCAGCAGCTAAGTGTGACCTGAAATATCTTACTTGGAAAATGTTTTTTTCTGGACGCCATTAGATTGGCTAGATGAATTTCAGAAATTCAAGCACTGTTTTCAAAACCTCCATACTTAATTTTTCACAAGGACAGAGTTACATTACGAACCAATGCATCCTTTCTTCCCAAGGTGGTGTCAGAATCTAATATCAAACAGTCCATTAATTTGTCAGTTTTCTTCCCCAAATTTACTTACAAAGGTGAATACATTACATTTACTGGATGTTCACAGACAATTACATTTTTAACTGTATAGAAAAAAAGACATAAGAAAAACAGACCAGTTATTTGTTTCCTTTGCAGACTTGAAATTAGGAAAACCAGTTGCCAAAGTAACCTTAGTCAGATGGCTAACTGACTGTATATTATTTATTTATAAAAAACTGGGTGTTACATTACCACAACCAGTATGAGCTCATTCAGCTAGATGCATGGCAACGTCTTCAGTTTTTCTTTCATAGACGTCCATGGACAACATATGTGCAGCAGCTACTTGGGCTACTCCCTATACCTTTGTTATTGGTTCATAGATTAGTACTAAGCTAACTGCCCTTGCAAATCATTTTAAGCCTAGCCAGTTATCCCTTGTGAAATTCAAACCCTGCACCTTGTGTTTGTAAGGCAAACACCTTAACCATTAGGCCACCCTCCCATGTTACTCATTACAAATTGGATCTGGTCTCCAGAGGTAGAACATCTTTTGGTTCAGCTGTGCTGAGGAACATCCTCCCTTGAGTCCACCCAGGATTTTAGGTAGCTGGGGACTCTGTCCCATCAGTTGAGGTTAGAATGAAAATTGACAACATCAGATGAAGTTACGTACTTAACATACCATTCCATTTATGTTGTCCATTTTCATTCTTCCTCAACTTCCCACTCACCAACCCCATCCTTTGCACACTTCTGGAAGAAGAGTCTTTACGGGACATCACTATCGTTTGTATTGAGCTCCAGATACAGTCTTTTTATGTATTGTCTGCATACAATTGTTCACCTCCTTTATCTCTGCATAGTAAATTTTCATTTCTGGCAAAAATCAGCAAACAAGATCTGAGGTAACTTAGGGTTGGTGCATTATGGATAAGGGAACAGCTTGAGAGTTTTTGGTTGCCTCGAGTGTTAGCAACAGCCAAGTCAGATCTAAGGGATTGGATTTGAACCTATCAGTTGAGGTAGAATGAAAATGGGTAACAGATGGGACATAATGGTAAGTACATAACTTCTTTTTTTCAGACCAAAGAAGTAAATGTGTCAGATGGTAAGTAATGATGAAGAACAGAATTTGTTTCAACAACTTCAGAATGTTATTAAAAAGCAAGAACCGTTGTAACTGGTAATGGAGGTCTTTTCAGAAAATATGCTTGTACAACAAATGGCCAACCAGTAACACTTTACAGCTCTGCAAGAAACTGGCAAATACTCTGTCTGTAAGCAGAGATAATAGTGACATTGGTGCAAATGGTTTCTGAAAATGAAAATCAAAATGACAAGAAATTTTGAAAAGTTATTGGCTGACCTTGATCATCAAAAGAAATTTCATCATAAAACAAAAACAATGCTGATTTATCCAAAAGTCTCTTTGAACTTTCAGGACAAATTGGAGTAATGAAACAGGGTAATAAACTTGAAAGTTTTAAGCAAAGTGATACGGCATGCATTAATAAACAGGTGGCTCTGTTAAAACAGAATTTTAATTCTCTGCAGAAAGACAATAAAAAGCAGAAAAGATGAGGAAGTTATGAAATGTTAAAGAAATAGTCTAAGCATCTTCAAAAAGGCCACAGTAAGTCAAACCAAAAGCAAAAATTACCCTGTTGTAGTAGAGATGGAAAAAAATAAGTAGATTGGGAAAAGAGCAAAATGAATGGCTATTTGAACTTGAAGAAAAAAACAATCTCATGTTCAAACCCAAGCTGACATTATGTGTTTACAGAGTGATACAGAAGAAATGTGGCAAGAGTTCCCAAACAGTGGAGAATGCCAGCAGTGATTTAAAAATAAAGAACTAGAATTTGCAGTCTAAAACTACGTTACTCAGAGCCTAACTCAAAGAGACAGGATAAAAGAGAAGGGTGTTCAAAGCTCTACTTACAGTGAAGTAGTTAAGAAAATCACTTTTCTGAAGCAAAAGGATATTAAACAGTTGTATGGAAACTTCTGCCAACAATGAAGTAGTTAAGGAATTCAAGCTTAAAAGACAGGATCTTGTAGCACCTTAGAGATATTAGGAATAAAGATCCTAAGAATGCACTTGCGCTCCATGCTTTTTCTAATCCTACACATAGTTTTAAGTTTATAGTTACTGAAAATGTTTTTCAGACTGCTAGACAAGGTGATACTAGCAATTGGACTGAGATTCGTGAGATCAGCTGGATAACCAACATGAGGGCTGATCGTTGCCCTGGGCTGAATAACATAGTTCCACTTAATACTAAAGAATAGGAGATTTCCATTGGCCTGAGCAAGGAGGCTGGGTCATTTTAAAGCTGGTGATTGGAGACATTTTTTATTGGATGAAGTGAAGGTGTGGACTTTATAGCAGGGTTTTATTGGTAGACTTGTGTTTTTAACTTATTGAGAGAGCCTAAGGAAAATTACGATCTGAAGAAGGCAATTTAGCCAAAAGCGCTTATCTGAACAGGTTCTAGCAGCTCTCAACTTGACACTCCATTTTGGATTTTTCCAAGGAGTTTGTTTTTAAATTTATTTATAATAAAGGTGTTTTTAGCCATTTACTGAGCAAGCCGTGGTGGTTAACCGACGATTTATACGATTTATTTGAATATTTTCATTCAGTTACCTCGAGCAGTTTTAAAGGGTTTTTGCCATTTTCTGTGTTGTTGTTTCTCTTTAAACTGCACATGGCTGATAAACATTTGTCTGCAGAGATGAGTTATATGCTGAAGGATAGAATGAAGAACAAAACTTTGTTGGAATTTATAGGTGAGCATACCAATCTTCTCCTAAAACTTAATTTAAATAATGAGGAAGTTGAACCTGTTCCTCGGGTGGTTGATGGAATGGAATTCAGTAATATTTTTTGTGAAGTGGAAAACGCAGCCTATAGGCTAAAACGATTACAATAGCAACATTTCCACTACAAAGCTTGCATTCACCACTAAGTAATACTTAGAGGAAGTAAAATGCTTACCCAGTTACGGTAATACCTATCCCGATCTACTTGCTAAGTGGTAACTAACTTGGAAACAAGTTTTAAATATATGAATTCATTAATAGAACACTTCAAGCCCAAAGAAGCTAATATTGTAGAAACTATCAGAGCAAAGCAGACTGAATTAGAAAAAATGGAATTAGATGAAACATGTTTACAGAATTTAGAAATGTCACAATTTAATCTTATTGTGTACGATAAGAAGCTGAAAGAGCAGAAAACAGAAAAACTTGCCCGTGATTTCCACGACTTTAAAAAGGGGTATATTTTTGAATGGCCCGGAGAAGAGTTATCTGGGAATGGGTCGTATGAATCTTCATTCAAACGTAAATCAATCATAAGCAATGAGAAAGGGAGCAGTGAGTTAGGTTTGAATAAAGCAGTTCATGTCAATCAAGCCAACTCGGATATGCAAAACAGTGTGAAGTTGGTTTGTCCAAGGGATGAGAGAGCACAACTTAATTTAGAAATATCAGAACTTGATCTTAAAGAAGTCAGCACTAGTAATGCTGTACAGACTTTAGGGATACAGGAGCCTGAATTGAATACAAATTTTTTAGTAACTAGACCGAAGGATTGTGCTGTTCATGCACCATTCAACTGTCAGCTTCCATTTTTGTATGAAACAATATACACACAGGAATCGAAGAACACAGAGTCAAGAAAGGAAAAGAAAGAAACTAATGTTTTAAGAAATAATGAGCAAAACCTAGTAGTAAATTTGTCTCATATGACCCTTAGTCCTGAGCAGGTATCAATACCTGGAAACGGCTTGAGCTTTATTCCTTCGTTACTATCTGATCTAAATGAATTTGTGGTTGATATTAAACTTTTTGGAAGAAATGTTACACTTAAATCCATATTTGGTGCAGACAGTCAACATATATATATCAACAATATAAGCAACCGAGTACTTTTGAACTGTAAACCATCCTACGGTTGAACTTTTTATACGGTTGTGTGAAAATGAAGTTGAAAAGATCAGAAATAAGGCTTCTACCAGAGGGAATTTTTACAATATGACCCAGAAAGAAAAAGAGGCACTATTCCAACTTTGAAGAAGGGAAGATCTTGTTATAAAACCTGCTGACAAGGAAGGAGCTATTGTGATAATGGACTCCACATGGTATAGAAATAGGATGAGATACATGCTAGAAGATGAGCAGACATACAAAAAATTAAGTAAATGGGATCTGGAAGCAATGATTGTTAGCTTTAAGAATAATTTGTATGATATGTTCATGGAAAGGCATTTATCCAAACAGTTATTTGACTTTTTTGAAATATCTAAGCCTACCATTCCAAGCATCAGTGGACTACCAAAGATTCACAAAGATTATGCAAATCCACCCCAAGACCAAAAGTAGCAGGTAGGGGTTGGATAACAGAGCCTCTCTCTATATTTGTTGAAAATGGACTTAAAAAGGTTCTACCCCAAGTCAGAGCAGTGCTCAAGGATATGGGTAGCTTCCTAACAGACCTTTCAATGAAAACAGTAAACCTAGTAGAAGTTAGGAATCTCATTTTGGTGACTATGGATATTAATAGCTTGTTCACTGTGATTCCGAATCAGTATGGGATTGAAGCCATACGCCATTTTCTGCATGAAACTGGATTTAATTCTGACTTGCTCTGTTCCCTATTAGAGCTAATTTTGGAAAATAATGTGTTTGTATATGGCCATGATTATTATTGGCAGGTCTGGGAGCTGGCTATGGGCACCACCTGTGCCAATAGTTATTTGAACTTGGTGCTCGCCCACTGGGAACAAACTGAGATATTGAGTGACAGCAACCCCTAGTTTCGACATCTGATCTATTATGGTCATTTTGTGGATGACATTTTTATTCTATGGGAAGGTGATGAACATCAGTTGACATCTTTTATAGAGTATCTAAATTCCAGTACCAATTTTTTGGAATTTAAAGTCAACCATTCTAAAGAACAAATTGATTTTCTAGATGTAAGAATCACACTACAAGAGGGGATTGGTTTGAGCACGAGCTTGTAGAGAAAAAACACATGGAGAAATCACTATCTGCATCAGAATAGCATGCATCCTGGCCATATTTTTCACAATATTATGGAAAATCAAGCAACATCAGTTTCCAGACTTTTTACAGATGAAGATGACTTCAAAAGGAAGTACTATTTGCGACATGATAATCTTAAAGAAAGAGGATATAAAAGTAAGGATCTAAGAATGAGAACAGATGTAAGAGATCTAAGAAGAAAGAAGGAACAACCCTTACTTTCTGAAAAGAGGACCATCTGAACGTAATGTACCTGAAGAGAGAGAAAAGAAGGATGAACCAAGTGAACTGTACGTTAACCTATACCATGGGCAATAAAGAAGTATGCAACATCATTAGGAGGTTCTGGCCCATATTAATAGAAGATGAGAAAATAAGGAACATCGTGGGCAATAATCCAAGGTTTACTTTCAAAAATAAAAATAATATTAAAAGATTGCTCTGCAGTAAAGATGGATTTGAACATAAGAAGGTATCAGTTAGAAAAGGAACATTTAGATGCAACAGGTATAAAGCCTGTGCATCTATTGACTGCAACAACACTTTTGTACATCCTGTCACCAAAAAATATTATACATTTGAGGTTTTTGCCGATTGCAGCAGTGAACACATGATTTATCTTGCATCCTGTTGCCATTGTAATGTGTTTTACATTGGTAAAACGGACTAGCACTTAAAATACAGGATCTTGCGGCACCTTAGGGATATTAGGAATAAAGATCCTAAGAATGCACTTGCCCTCCATGTTTCTTCTAATCCTACACATAGTTTTAAGTTTAAAGTTATTGAAAATGTTTTTCAGACTGCTAGACAAGGTGATACTAGCAATCGGACTGAGATTCATGAGAGCAGCTGGATAACCAACATGAGGGCTGATAGTTGCCCTGGGCTGAATAACATAGTTCCGCTAAAGCCTATACTAAAGAATAGGTGATTTTCTGTTGTCCCAAGCAAGGAGGCTGGGTCATTTTAAAGCTGGTGACTGGAGAAGTTTCTTATTGGATGAAGTGAAGGTGTGGACTGTATAGCAACATTTTATTGGTAGACTTGTGTTTTTAACTTAGAGAGAGAGCCTAAGGAAAATTACGATCTGAAGATGGCAATTTAGCTAAAAGCGTTTATTGGAACAGGTTCTAATAGCTCTCTACTTGACACTCCATTTTGGATTTTTCCAAGGAGTTTGTTTTTAAATTAATTTATAATAAAGGTGTTTTTAGCCATTTCCTGAGCAAGCCATGGTAGTTAACCGAGGATTTATAAGATTTATTTGAATATTTTCATTTGGTTACCTCTAGCAGTTTTAAAGTGTTTTTGCCTTTTTCTCTCACTCTAACTTTCTGGGTTCCATTTATGAGGCAATATTCTATCCAATAAATTACATAGAGATTAACATTTACCTGGAATATTTTGTCTATGATACCCAATTGTGGTATTTTGTTGAATACCTTTGTGAGGTACAGATATACAGTGTGTGCTGATTTGCCCTCATTAGTTGCTTCAGCAACCATCTCAAATAAGTTAACCAAGTTAAATAGGCAGGATCTGCCCTTGACAAAACAAACTCGCTTGGGTCTAGAGTTTATAGGTTATCTATTTCTTTATTTATTGATTCCATAATAATTCTTTCCAAAGCCTTACAGATGAGGCTGGTGAGATTTATGGGTTTATAATTTAATGGGTCTATTGATGCCCCACCTTTATGCAAGAGCATGGCAGCTGTTGATGTTCATCATATTGATCACTGCTGTAGTAGCCTGCACAGACTCACCCTGTCATAAAAAACACACCAAAAAAACAAGTGGGGTAGAGGGATGGAGCGGCTACTGCAGCAGCAATCATTCAAATATCTACGGTTGTGGGAAGTTCAACTTACACAATTATACTTTTCTCCATTCAACTGGAACAAAGTCTGTTTGGAGGCTGACATTAAATAGCCTATGTAGGAGGTCTGACTGGTCCCATTTTAGGATGGTTGAGGGATCTTTTCTAGCAGAGGACATTTTCTTTCCAAAACATGTTCCTAAATGGGTTCTATTTGTACTTTACCTAATATTATTGATCTCATTAGCCCAGTCATTAATATATGTAACAACAGTTTTCCAAGTTGCGTCAATTGCACAAATACAATCATCTACAGAAAGTCTAGATTTGAGGGAGGCGGAGCCTAGATGGCAGACTGAAAGCAGCACTTTTTAGAGTTCCATAAAAATACTTTAAATAACAGGAAAATATATTTTTTCTAGAAAAAAGTAAGTTAACGTTCTTTAACTTATCTACTACCAATATACTAACTTTGAAATATTTTCTTCAAAAATTTCCTGTCAGAATTAACTGGAGTTTAAATTTGGTCTTGGAAATGAGTGGTTCAAAGAATTCTTATGCAGAAACTACTCTGAGGAAAGAAATCCAGTTGATGTCCTCTACCCTACAAGAGTTATCTTTGAAAATGGACAGTTTCAAGGACAACTTAGAAAATTTAAGAGAGAGTTGTCATAAACAAACTGAAACCTTCAAAGAACTATTATAGCAGCATTAAACTAAAATATTAAATATTGTGGAGTCTTTGTCTGATATAGATGGAAGACTTAAAGAGGAGGAAATCCAGGCTGAATTTCTTCAGCAACAGAATAAGTGGCTTACCAATAAGATGGATGACTTGGAAAATAGAGAAAGGAGATCTAACGTAAGAATCTTTGGGCTGCCTGAGAGGACTGAAGGTGATGATATTATTTATTTTCTCAATTCCTGGTTGCCTGACTTTTTGGATCTAAAGGAAGGGCTCTCATATGGTATAGAATGTGTTCATAGAGCTATTGGGAAACCTATTCCTTCATCTTCTACTTCCTCACCCAGATCTATTATAGTAAAATTTCTTTCCTATCTTGACAAAGAACTAGTGCTTAAAAATGCTTGGAGGAAAACCCCCTGAAGTATAATCAGAATTTAATCAGATTTTATAATGACTATTCCTCTAGAGTACTAGAAATGAGGAAAAAAGCTTGGCCACTTGTGAAGTTACTCAAGCAAAATAAAATAAAAGCCCAACTTGCTTATCCTGCAAAGATAAGGATTTTCTTTTTAAATGAAATGAGGTCATGTAATGACACTGAGGAAGCAATTACTTTCATCAAAAACAATAACATAATGACAGTTCAAGAGGAGATGGATTGGTCATCAACTACCTCACTGAAAAGATCCCCTGAGAAAAAATACTTGGATTGATGTGAAGAAAAAACAGCAAAGAAGTGAAATAAAAAGTACCACCTCTAATGCTTCTCTCAAAGATTCAACTAAAACTAAATGTCATTGTTAAAGGTAATACAGTATATATTATTCATCTAGTCTCTCAAGCTTTTAGCTAATTTCATTACACTTTAGACATTGCTTCATATGCATACTGTGATTTATTTACTACTTATATTCAGTCGTCTGATTTTAACAGTCTAACACTGCTATTAAACATTATCTTGGTTTGGGATACTGTAGGAATGTGTTGATTCAAAAAATACCTGATATACATCCTAAACTTTGAAATCTAACAGTGAAATACACAGAAGGTTTCTGATTTTATTAAGTATATTTTTACATTTTCTTTTACTTCATAAATGGTATATGAGCTTTATGTACATATTTATTATAATTTTTAAAATGAAACAAGCCCTTTGGTAATTCTGATTGTTTCTTGTCTCTTTTGAATTATTACATTAAGCACAGCCTTGTGTTTTCAGTTAAACCACGTTTTTCTTTTTTTTCCCTCTCTCCAAAAATAATGGCTTTCTCATACTCGAGACTTACTAACTGTCTTCCCTGTTTACATCGCAAGCATGCAAATGCACTTATCGCATTTACTTACATTCTGCTCAGTTTGTTTGATGTTCTTCAACCTATTTCTTTATGTTGCCACTGCTATAATCATCCACAAAGTTTCTAACATTCTTATAAGCTATCCAATGTAGGCAAGCTCTCTTGTACATTTATTTCCAATCACATAGTCCCGTACCATTCTTTCAGCATGACTTTAGCTTTCTATTCATTCTTAAACACCTCCTTTATTTGATTATGTTTATAGGTTCATATGTTCACAGATTAGTACTAAGCTAACTGCCCTTGTGAGCCATTTTAAGCCTAGCCAGTTATCCCTTGTGAGACTCAAACCCTGCACCTTGTGTTTGTAAGGCAAACACCTTAACCATTAGGCCATCCTCCCAACCCTGTTTACACAAACTGTCCCCTATTTACATGTTTATTATTTTGCCACTAGTATGTTTTGACAATATTCATGTCACCTGTGGCATACGAAAATGGATTTGTTCTGTAAATGTTCTTAGAGAGAGTTGCTTTAATCATCTGGTCACAGGTGTTGTACACAGGGTTGATTGTGATCGAAAACATATAGAAAAAGTATTATTATATACTCCTGTTGCTGTTTTAACCTTTTATATTTTCCGTTCTCTTCGATCATCATGGTGTATGCCATGACAGCACGTTAGCTCAGTGTTAATACTTTTATATATAAAAGGCCATATTTGATAATGTGGGCTCTACAGAACATATGTATTGTCTTCCTTTATGTCTGTGCAAAGCATATATTTCCCATGAGAAAGATGGTCTTAATAGGAGATAGATTGTGATGAGTATTCTGATTATTTTATAGGTGTTGGAAGTGCTTGCTGTGTGTATGGTGGAGTGATTTGCATTGGTACCAATTTGTAGCGATCCAATTTTGTTGTTTGCTTCAGCATATGTGAACAGCCTCAGGATTTTGCCATGTCTCTGCTAAAGCAGAGAAGCTTTGGCTCTTGACACAAGTTGTAAAAGATAGGGTGTTAGCTAATGTCTAGGATCTAATTATGAAGTGTAACCTTTTTTGGTTTCTAGGGGTCTGACTGTTGTCTGTTACACTTGCTGGGTTCCTTTTACTAAGTAATTGTTTTTTATACATTCTAGTTGTGATATTGCTGTCTTGTTTAGGCTCTTGGTGTGCCTTTGACTGGGGTGGGAGCCTTTGGAAGGCATTGGCAGGGTTGTGATGATGCCTAGTGATAGTTATCACTTGCTTGCTTTCTCTGCTTGTGAACGTGGGAGGATTTCCCATGCAGACTGGCACTGCAAACTGTACCCTTTTGTGGGTGTTCAAGGCGATTTATTCTGGATATTGAGGGATTCAGTATTTAGTCCTACATAGTTTCCTATACGAGTTTACAGGAAACACTTTCAATATTGTTAAGGTACACGCCCCCTCATTCTCTTAAAGAGACAGTAGTTTCTTAATCTCCCTAACTTCTTTGAACAAAAAGGTTTTTAAAAGTTATAAAGCAAGGAAATTCCAAGGTTCTTATGTGTATTTAGTTTAACATTATTTTTCAAACACATATATATCCTATTCTTCTTTCATAAATAACTCAGCTAGGGATTTCAGGTATATAATTAAAATGAATATTGTTTATGCACTTGAAGTCATTTATGTTTTATATTAGTCTGATTGTATTAAGGATTGTTTGCTAACGAATGGGAAATAATTACTTTCTCAAATGGGAAAGGGTATGTAAAATTCTAGTAGGTTTCTGTCCTTACATTGTGTCATGTTCCATGAAAAAAACTTTCATCTGATGTATGATATAATAATTAGGCATTTTAGTGTTGACTTCATACCTGTGATTGTTTTATGTATGCTGTTTCTTCCAAACAATCTATTTAAAGTAGTATAAATGCATAATTTACGGTATGTTCCCCCTTTAGGATACTTACTGTGTTGAATTGTCACTACTACAAAGATCTTGACAGAGTGGATACCCTAATTCCCTTTTAAAGGATGGTAACATTACATAGTCCACTTTACTGTCAATGCTCCGTTTCTATGATGCAGCTCTAAAATGTTTTGATTTTATGCTTAAACCCTGCATATCTGTGAATTAGTCCTCTGTGGCTCGTGTTTAATTTAAGTTAAATATTCAAATATTTTACCATTTACTTTAATCTTTTTAGAGTATATTCTAAATTAATGACAATTAAACTCTCTTCTTGGAGTTTGGAATGCAATGTAATAAGTTTGATTCAAGCTTCTTTTACAGGCAAGATATCTTGATAGCATTGTTTTAACCGCAGCTGTATTCATCTTTGGGGTTTTTTACACACAGATTACTGTGATCCCTGTCCTTAATCTAATTCAATTGACTGAATGTAGATATCTTAGAAATATGCTGATGTATTGTTTATAGGAGAGTGCTTTATTGTTTCTATTATGCTAGTGGTACTGCAGGAAGTCAGGAGTTATAGGAAAGCACTAGCACTCTACTGTTCTGGATATGATGCATGGGCTGTAGGAGATATAATCCCCAAATATTCTCGTAAAAAGCAAAAACCCAGGCTTATAGTTGTTACTACTGTTATTATATCCACAACGCATCCTATAATGTATCCCATGACCCAAATACTAAATGAAATAGTTAGTATAATGGGATTTACTAATGATGGAAGGAAACAGGTTTATGGTAACACCTTTCTTGATGTTCTATCTGTATTATATAAATATGTGTTCAGTATGAAATTGTTTACTTGCTTTATCACATACAATCATCAACTATGGTAAACTTTATAGTTAGAATTATATTTTAAGTGTTTATTCTCAATAAGCATTTTTCATTTGTGTTTGTGATTTAAAAATCACTTGTTCATGCTGAAGAGTAATCTACATTGCATTCTCCAGAGTTACATTTATTGGAGTCTCTATTCTTTCAATAGAGTTTGCTTTATTTTCTGTAATGAGGGTTAATCTGACAGAACCTTGTAGTTCTCTCAGAATGGGAATGATTTTCATTCCATGTTTGATAAAAGGTTATCTTAAGTTTTTGATTGTACACGTTTGAGATTATCTACTATATATATATATATATATATATATATATATATATATATATATATATATATTCTTATTTTTATGGCCTCTTTTCAGTTCTATTTTATATAACTCAAAGGGATTCATTAATCAGTTTTTTTAGACTTATTCTATGTATGAAAGTTATACAGCACTGAAGTATCAAAGTATCTTGTCACTATATCTGATTAAAGTATTCTTCAATAGTTAATAATTAAGATGGACATAGGGTTGCTTTCTTTGAACATTAATGGTTTAAATAATCCAAGGAAAAGATCCAACTTACTTAAATATCTTAAACTAAATAAAGCACAAGTGGTATTCTTGCAGGAAACTCACTTTAAAGCTAATGATAACTTCCTTTGGAATCCAAATGAATTTCTAAGGTTATCCAATTCATCATATAGTAAAAAAAACTAGAGGGGTATTAATACTATGGAGGAAAGGTGTCTCTAATCCTCAAGTTATCTATAACTATGAAGACAAAGATGGTATTTTATCAATTGTAATAATAAGATTCTGTAATAGAATTTGGACATTGGTAAATCTATATTGGTTCCCTGGTATGGGTGTAGGAACAGTTAAAAAGCATATAGATCACATTAATAAAACTTTGAAGGGTAATTTAATTTTGGGAGGGGACTTTAACTGTATTTCAGATAGTATGGAGACTACTAATAAAAGACCTTTCCGTGTTACTTCTACAAGGAGAACTCTTAAAAAATGGATAGATAATTTGCAATTATTAGACTCATTTTCTCTTAGTAAAGATAATTCATTATCATTTTCTTGTAGTGATTATAAATTCAATACCCAAATGAGAATTGATAAAATATTTGTATCCCAAGATTTAAAAATGAAAATATCAGAATTTTCTATAATCCCCTGCCCCTTATCTGATCATAATGCACTCATTCTTAAATTTCAAAAGGACTTTAAGAGATTGACCTTTGCTAAAAGAATCCCGACTTACATCACTAAATTAAAACAGTTTAAACCATGGTTGGATTTGGAAATACAATACGTCTTAGATACAAATTATACTAGTGATATAAATATAGTTATTTTATGGGATTCCATAAAGGCTTATCTATATGGCAAAATTATTTCTTGGTGTAACAACAAAGCAAAGGAATGGGAATCAGAATTAGTTAATATTCAAAAACAAATCATAGAAATTAACTCTAAGAATGTGACAGATTCAGTTGCAAAAAAAAAAGAAATTGGGGAATTAAAAAATACAATGATATCTTAACTCACAAAACCAATTTGACTTTGGAAAATAAAATTAAATTCTTTCTCTGTCTCGCCCAAATATATGCTTAATCTTGCAATGAGATTAAAAAGGCATTCCACTGAAAATAATATCACAAATATAATTCATGAGGGAAGAAATAATAAAAATGTCTCAGAGGTAAGTGACATCTTGAAAGCCTTTAGAGTTCATTTTACAAAACATTACAATAATAATGATTCACATCATAATAACTCAGCCTTAGGCTTGGATACTTCAAATATAAATAAAATACCAGAAAGCTTAATTCTAAACATTCAAAAACAAATCACTCTTTAAGAAATTAATGAAAAATTTAAGGAAAGTAAGAGTAACAAGGCTCCAGGCATCGATGGAATCATTACATAAATGTATAAATTATTTCCAGCTTCTGCTATAACAATTATGCAAAAAGCACTAAATGAAACATATTCTCAAGGCACAATTCCACCTTCATGGAGATATTCTTTGATCAACCCTATATTAAAAGAAAATAAAAATCCCAATTTATGCAATTCATATAGACCAATTTCACTCCTTAATAATGACTATAAAATATTTATGTCTATTTTGGTTAATAGAATTAAAAAATCACTCATCAATGTCATAAGTGATGACCAAACTGGTTTTATTCATAATAAACACACCCATGATAACATTCAAAGAATTTTAACTATCATAGACATTTTAAATAGAGATAAACTCAAGGCCCTAATAGTCACTTTAGACATTGAAAAAGCCTTTGATTTTCTAAATTGGGATTATCTTTTTAAAATACTACAAATTTATGGTTTCCCTATGCAATTCATTACTTTCATAAAAAAATTTATAAAGACAATTTGGCCTATGTAAAATTAGGCCCATTTACATCTGAGGCTATTGAAATTACTATGGGTACCAAACAGGGGTGTCCTATGTCCCCAATGTTGTTTGCATTAGCAGTAAAACCTTTTTCTTCAGCAATTCATTTTAACTCCAAAATTAAAGGTATCAACTTCTTTGATCAATTTAATTCCAAAATAATACTCTTTGCAGATGATATACTACTCATCTTAGTTAATTCAGAAGAATCGCTTCATGAATTAAACTTACTAGTTGAAAAGTTATACCATATCTCAGGTTTAAAAGTCAATAGTTCTAAATCCAATCATATGTTGTTAAATAAAATAAACAACTCTAATATCAACATAAACTAAATAATTGGGAAACAGGTCACCTCACTAAAATATCTGGGGATTGTTTTATGTGAAAACTTAGATTTAACTTTATCTACCAACTATAGTAATATTGTGAATACCATAAAATTACTAGTTATGAACAAAAATACTCTCTTGCACCTAGGTCCACTGCCAAACTCCAAGGTAAATCCAAAAAACAAATAAGCAGAGAACGCCACGTGGAGCCAAAATTCAATAAAAACTTTTATTATATAAAAACAAAGATAAAATCTTCATAAGTGCTTTCAAGCCATTTGCCCTTCTTCAGATAACAATTAAAACTGCACATCACACATTAAAAGAATACATCAGCCTATCACATTTCAGTATTTTAGCCTCCTTTTCTTCAGGATGGGTTTTAAAGGTACAATGGCATTAATTCCAGGTGGTTTGTCTGCTCCCAATCTCACAATCCATCTGGTTTCAGCGCACACAGTCTCATTAAACAAATTGCCACCCCTAGTGTTGGGAGTGATTATTTGCATCACCATAAAAGAAAAAGAATGAGTCTCATTATTCCTTATATGCATAGCCAGTGCATTGTGCTCATTATTTAATCTAATATCTGATAAATGTTTAAAAGTCCTTGTTTTAAACATATTATTCGTTTTACCTACATAATATGTTTCACAATTTTGACAAACAGCTATGTATATCAAGTTGCTGGTCTTACAATCAGCATATCCCCTAAACACATATTGTTTATTGGTTTTTGGATGTGTAAAAACCTGAGTTTGTAAAATAAAATGGTATGACTTGCATTGATGACACGGATGCGTGCCTTTCTTGTTAGTTTTTATATTTATATTGTTACTTGGTTCTTTACATAACATATCCTTCAGATTTTTATTCCTCCTAAATATAAATTTTGGTGTATTCCCTAGTTGTTCTCTAAGTTGAGGGTCAGTGTATAACACCTGCCAGTGACGTTTTATAATGTCACATATATTACCTATATCGCTGCTATAGGTTAACACCATCTTAGTATGCTCCCTGGTCTTCTCCTTTTTATCAACCAATGCTACAGCACCATTTTCTATATCATGTGTCCTTCTACATATCCAAGGTTTGGCTGTATCATTTCTTTTGGTCTTACTATAATTTATAAGAGGGGTTAACTTGTCATATTTATATCCCCTCCTTATTAAATTTTCCCGAAAACGGTCCACTTCCTCATGAAACCTATTATCATCACTACATAATCTAGAAATCCTGCATACCTGTCCTTTTACAATATTATCAAATGTATGCCGTGGATGCATACTATCATAATTAAGTAGACTATTCCGCCAACAGTCTTTTCTATACAATCAGGTGGTTATCATCCCCATTCTATCTCTATCCAATCTGACATCCAAAAAATCTATTGATGTTTTTGAATAGTTCATGGAAAATTTGAAAAACGCAGAACTATCTTCTAAATACAATATAAATGCTTCCAACTCCTGTATGCTGCCATCTCACAAGAAAAAGATATCGTCGACAAAACGTGCATAGAAACTGAGTTTATCAGTCCATGCATGTGTCGATTCAAATATTGTTCAGTCTTCCCAGTATGTCAAAATGAGGTTGGCATAGGAGATGGCACAGGGTGTGCCCATGGCAACTCCCTGTTGTTGTCTGTAGTGCTTTCCTTGACAAATGAATATATTGTTCTCTAATACAGCATTTAGCAATTTGCATATCTTCTGTATATCATCATTATTATATTTGGTCTTGTTGGATAATAATTGCTCTATAGCCCCTACACCATAAGTATTGTTTATGACAGTGAATAGGTTGTTGACATCCAATGTTACAAATATTTGTGCTGTCTCACCACTCATTATTAAATATTGTGAGAGAGATTCTATAAAATGTGCTGTATCTCTCAAAATTCTTGGCAAAAATTCCAATATGGGTCTAAGTGCACATTCCACCCAGATGGATATATGTTCTGTGACCCAACCCCTGCCTGATACAATAGGCCTCAGGGGTGGGTCCTTAGCATCTTTATGAATCTTCGGGAGAGCTTTAAATACGGGTGTCACCGGATGTTGAATATATAGAAATTCCCCGAGTTCTTGATCTATCAAACCTATAAAGTGCATGCCTCTAATTAGATTGTGTACTTTCTCTATATAGTTATTAATCATAATAGGAGATATTCTATTGAATGTGTGTGCATCCTGAAGTAGCATATCTAATTTAGAGCAGTACATCTGTTTATTCATAATAACTACCGCACTACCCTTGTCTGCTGGTTTCACAACAATGCTATCATCATTCATGATTTCATGTAGTGCTATCTTCTGTATTGCAGTTAAATTATGGAATTTTTTCTTTCTTACTTCATTAAAGTATTGCTCGAATTCATGTTCACACAGCTGCCTCTACACATGATACGAGGGTGACGCGTGCATGCTCCAGCATGGAGGATAGACAACAGGAACAGACACGCGAAATGAATCATGGAGAAAATGAATATGTTATGCAGGGAGCAAAACCTAGGAATGGCTCCACTTTTCAAAGCAGAACTTTTCCGATGTTACCAGCACCCGTACGGAAGAAGAATGTGCGCAAATGGAGCACGTCTCAGAACAATGGACACAAGAGACGGAAGGTCTCAGAATGACTATGGGAAACGGTAACATTGTTTATAATATTTCTGATTGTAATCTTGATGCAGTGAAAATACAAGTACTTAACAAGGGACTTACATTTGTACCAGATGCTCTTTCTGAGCATAGTCAGGTTGTTTTGGATGTTTTGAATTTTGCTAGAAACGTGATGCTTAATCAAATGTATCAAGGGAATAGTAATGCATTTAATAGTGATGTGAGGCTAAAGCATCCGAGTGTCTTTATGCCTATTTTTTGTCCAGCTTTAACTGTATTTATAAGGATGTGTGAACATGAATTTGAGCAATACTTTAATGAAGTAAGAAAGAAAAAATTCCATAATTTAACTGCAATACAGAAGATAGCACTACATGAAATCATGAATGATGATAATATTGTTGTGAAACCAGCAGACAAGGGGGGGACAGTTGTTATTATGAATAAACAGATGTATTGCTCTAAATTAGATATGCTACTTCAGAATGCACACACATTCAATAGAATATCTCCTATTATGATTAATAACTATATAGAGAAAGTACACAATCTAATTAGAGGCATGCACTTTATAGGTTTGATAGATCAAGAACTCAGGGAATTTCTATATATTCAACATCATTTAAAGCTCTCCCGAAGATTCATAAAGATGCTAAGGACCCACCCCTGAGGCCTATTGTATCAGGCAGGCTTTGGGTCACAGAACATATATCCATCTGGGTGGAATGTGCACTTAGACCCATATTGGAATTTTTGCCAAGAATTTTGAGAGATACAGCACATTTTATAGAATCTCTCTCACAATATTTAATAATGAGTGGTGAGACAGCACAAATATTTGTAACATTGGATGTCAACAACCTATTCACTGTCATAGACAATACTTATGGTGTAGGGGCTATAGAGCAATTATTATCCAACAAGACCAAATATAATAATGATGATATACAGAAGATATGCAAATTGCTAAATGCTGTATTAGAGAACAATATATTCATTTGTCAAGGAAAGCACTACAGACAACAACAGGAAGTTGCCATAGGCACACTGCCAAAACCCTATGCCAAACCTCTTTTTGGGCATACTGGGAACTGTATTAATATTTGAATCGACACATGCATGTACTGATAAACTCAGTTTCTATATATCTTTTTCTTGTGGCATGGCAGCATACAGGAGTTGGAAGCATTTATATTATATTTAGAAGATAGTTCTGCGTTTTTCAAATTTTCCATGAACTATTCAAAAACATCGATAGATTTTTTGGATGTGAGATTGGATAGAGATAGAATGGGGATGATAACCACCTCATTGTATAGAAAAGACTGTTGGCAGAATAGTCTACTTAATTACAATAGTATGCATCCACGGCATACATTTGATAATATTGTAAAAGGACAGGTATGCAGGATTTCTAGATTATGTAGTGATGATAACAGGTTTCATGAGGAAGTGGACCGTTTTCGGGAAAATTTAATAAGGAGGGGATATAAATATGACAAGTTAACCCCTCTTATAAATTATAGTAAGACCAAAAGAAATGATACAGCCAAACCTTGGATATGTAGAAGGACACATGATATAGAAAATGGTGCTGTAGCATTGGTTGATAAAAAGGAGAAGACCAGGGAGCATACTAAGATGGTGTTAACCTATATCAGCGATATAGGTAATATATGTGACATTATAAAACGTCACTGGCAGGTGTTATACACTGACCCTCAACTTAGAGAACAACTAGGGAATACACCAAAATTTATATTTAGGAGGAATAAAAATCTGAAGGATATGTTATGTAAAGAACCAAGTAACAATATAAATATAAAAACTAACAAGAAAGGCACACATCTGTGTCATCAATACAAGGCATGCCATTTTATTTTACAAACTCAGTTTTTTACACATCCAAGAACCAATAAACAATATGTGTTTAGGGGATATGCTGATTGTAAGACCAGCAACTTGATATACATAGCTGTTTGTCAAAATTGTGAAACATATTATGTAGGTAAAAACATTTATCAGATATTAGATTAAATAATGAGCACAATGCACTGGCTATGCATATAAGGAATAATGAGACTCATCCTTTTTCTTTTATGGTGATGCAAATAATCACTCCCAACACTAGGGGTGGTAATTTGTTTAATGAGACTGAGTGTGCTGAAACCAGATGGATCGTGAGATTGGGAGCAGACAAAACACCTGGAATTAATGCCATTGTACCTTTAAAACCCATCCCGAAGAAAAGGAGGGTAAAATACTGAAATGTGATAGGCTGATGTATTCTTTTAATGTGTGATGTGCAGTTTTAATTGTTATCTGAAGAAGGGCAGATGGCTTGAAAGCGCTTATGAAGGTTTTATCTTTGTTTTTATATAATAAAAGTTTTTATTGAATTTTGGCTTCACGTGGCGTTCTCTGCTTATTTGTTTTTTGGATAAAATTACTAGTTGGAAAATGGAATGAATTGTATTTAACATTTGAAGACAGACTGCAGCTAATAAAGATGGTTTTACTCCCAAAGGTAAGTTACATTGCACTAGCTATCCCTATTATCCCCAGCAAAAAGCTTTTAAAAAAATGAAATAAGATCTTTATAAATTTTATTTGGTACTCAAAAAAGAATAGAATAGCTTTTTAAAATCATATCAGACCTTGGGAAATGGGAGTAATTAATTTCCCTGATTTAGAATCTTATATTAAAGCTTATATTTTCAAAACAGTAATAAATTGGTTTGAGCCAAAATATTCTTCTGCATGGAAGACTTTACGTACTACTATATTCCTAAATACCGGAGTCCCACAAGGCTCCATATTGGGCCCTCTTCTCTTTAACATCTTTATCAATGACTTCCACAAATATATCCCTTTCTCTAGCATTATCCAATATGCAGATGATTCTACTATCATCTGCTCTGCCTCTTCTATCTCCACCCTACAAAAACTCACTCAAGACGCCTTCTCTTCCACAGAGCAATGGATGCTTTGCAATCATCTAGCTCTCAATGCCACCAAGACCAAATTAATGTTATTTACTCCCTCCAAACTCCCTCCCCCCAACATAAACTCACTCTTAGTTACCAGTCAAAACAACTCTCCCCTTGAAATAGTGTCAAAGACCAAACTTCTTGGGGTTCTTATTGACAACCAACTCAAGTTTAATTCCCACCTACAAAAGAACATCAAAAAAACACATCAAAAACTTGGCATGCTATATAGACAAAATGCCTACCTCACACCTACCACTAAAATCACCCTAGCTACTTCCTTCCTCATTCCCTCCCTCCTCTATGGTGCCCCACTACTTACTAATCTTCAGTGCTCCTTACAAAAACAGCTCACCTCTTGTTATAACAAAATTGCTAGATTCGCTACCACCCATAAGTCTTCCACTCACCACTGTCTCTCCCTCCATAAACTAAAATGGTTAGAACTTCCCAACTATCTTGCTTATACTCAACTAAATCTAGCCCACAAGCTTATTCTAAACCCCTCCAACTGTCCCTCCCTCTCCTCTGCCTTTAAAATGCACCATCCAAATAGAGTTCTAAGGTCTAATAATCAAAATCTACTAGAGGTCCACAAACCAAATCATCCCCCAAGCAAAACCCTCCTTTCCTTCAGCCTTGCTCGCCTCTGGAACTCCCTACCACCAAACATCCACACTACTTCCAACCACTCTACCTTCAAGAAGTCACTTTTCTTACACCTAGCATCTCAATGGGAATGCTCTTGTACCCACCCCACATAACCAACTCTACCTTTCCCTGTACTAGCACTCTACTCTATTTATCTACTATGTTTGTTCATTAAAATGCATTTATGTTTTTTGCTTTTATTCCCTCATTAGCCTGTACCAAGATTGTCACTGTCAAATGTTAAGTACATTTATGTTTTGCTTATGTTCTTTTATAGTATGTGCCTATATATTTACTGTAATGTACATTTATTTTTCTTTTTTGGAGCTTTTCTCCCCAGGACTCCATTGAAAACAGGTTCTTCAATGGCCCAATGGACTATCCTGGTAAACCAACTGCAATAAATAAATAAATAAATAAATAAATAAATGAAAGTAAATTGACAAAAAAACTTATGATTAAATGAACATATGATTAAACTCTGGCATATTATCTGTGTTAACTTGCAATACAATTCTACTAAACCCACCAATCTAAACTATATAAATTATATTTACAATATTTTCTGGAATTTTGTAAATAATAACATTGGTATTAAACTATGGTTACAGCTATTAATTCACTTTAAAATTAGAAAACAATTTCTTCAATGACATTTCTTCAAATACTCTTAATTCTTGGGAAGCAAAAAGTTTTACTTGCTGGTTCCAATGCATGGAAAGCTTGATAGTCATGGATGTAAGGCAGTTAATTAATAAATTTGACTTAGCAAATTCTGATTGGCTAGCTCTTAATAGTTTACTTCCCTGTGCACAAGATTTATGCAGAACAATAACAAATTCTTCCTTTGCTTCCATTCCTAAACTCATATATTTTTTACATGAAGTAATTTACAGGGACTTTAATTGGACAAATTTAACCTCAAATCTTTATAAAACTATTATAAATTACAAGGCCATTCCTAATCAGAAGTTCTAGAACTTTTTCACTAAAGCATATCCATTCTTGTTATCAAATGAGAATAAATCCAGCTTATTATATTGTATTAAATTAAACTCCAATATACAAATTTGAAATTTTTTTCATGGAAACGTTTGCATAGAGCTTTCTATACACCCAACACAATTGCTAGATTATCCAATTCTAATGACATAACTTGCTTCTTCATATCAAGAAATTCTGGGAAGATATTGGTGATTTTTTTCAAGCCATTTTTACAGATTCCTTTATTTTGTCAAAGTCACTAATTCTTCTGAATATAAATGAAACTGTTGTTTCAAAAGACTATAATGGCAGTTTCAAAGAAATGTATCACAAGGAAATGGAAGACATCCTCCACTCCAACCTTCGATGATTTTTTAATCCTATTGAAAGATGTAGCACTGCTGGAAATAAGAGTAAAGGAAATGAGAATCTTTCCTAGGAAATGGCTTAATAATCCCTGGGAGAAAGTTCTCTCCCTTATTGAAACACTTAAAACAGACTTAAATTTACTTTCTTAAGTGATGAAGAAGTAAAATAACTCTTTCTAATAGTGTGTAACTTTCTCTGTGTATTTAAATTTGTTTTTCCCTTTTTATTTATTTATTTATTTATTCTTTTTCCTTTTGTTTATTGCATACCTGGTTTGAGGCCATTTGTACATTTGTAAATAGTTCATTGTAATTTATTCTTGCTTGAAATGTAAAAGTTTATTATTACTTTACTTGAAAAAAAAAAGAATAAAATTACTTGAAAAAAAAAGAAAGTCTAGATTTACCATAAATAATAATAAGCAAACCATCCAACTTTTGACATCAGAAATACAACTCTCCCTTATTATCAGGTGTTACCTCTGTAGCTATATATGTATACACACACACACACACACACACACACACACACACACACACACACACACACACACACACACACACACAGCAATTAGTACACTTGACATTTTAATGGCATGCTCATTTAAAGAATCCATTCTCAGCTGCAAACAAAGAATTTTAAGAGAAATTAACACAATTAGTAATTTAAGTCAAATTGTGTAAGGAAATCACACAAGTAATATGACAATAACTATTAAATTAAGTACAGTCACTGAGCTAACCTTGTAAAAAGGGAAGTACGTTGTGAATGCTAGAGGAAATAGTGCAAGTTTATTACTGCTTTTGTCACAGTTATCATGAGATGTCATTAGAAAAACATCCACCTATAACTTCCTGGTCAATAAAGAAAACTTAGATCACATGATTTAATCATAGACTTCACTTCCTGTAAACAGCTTATGCATTTGCAAAACAGTTACTTCAAATTAATACATGAAATACTGGATATAAGATGAATGAAAAAATGAATAAAAACAATAAATTAGAATCTTACAAATCAATTTAACACTTAGAATAAAATGCATAATCAAAGCATGATCTATAACATTAACCACAAGTATAAAAGCATTCAAAAGTGTGCATGTTATAAACAAAGAAAACAGAAACTCTGTTTGTATTTGGGAATGGAAGCAGGTATTTTTTTCAGATCTTTTAAATTGTATTTCAACATGCATGTGTTGTTTCCTAGATGATATGTTTTTTTATAACTGAGCAGGGAAATGTTTCTACTTTGTCTCTTTTATGGAATGTATTAGTTTGACTACCTATTATTTTTCATGGGATTAATTATCTTGATGTTATACTTGTTAAAAATTTAAAAGAGCAGTGCTTTGAGAGTGGCATTTATTGTAAGACAACATTTTTTAATGTGTTTCAAGTCTAATGCACAGGTGTTGGCTGAACACAAGTATGACAACTGCACGGCTCCAAAAAACCTTATAGCAATACAAAAATTTATTGAAAATACTAGCTCAAAAGCATAATAAAATAGGCAATCACTAGATGAGGCTCCAAATTAGTAAATTAATTAACCATACCAATTAAAGTTATTCATTCCCCCAGTTTGATAATCCATTATAATATGCAGAGCAGTAAATCACCCATCTGTTACAGTTCGCAAAAAAAAAATATTGAATAAATGCCCAGCCAGTGTTTTGCTGCTGAACTGATTGTCTTTATCACCCATTTGCAGTGGGTACAATGGCCACAGGGAAAACATCCCTTAAGTTGGTCCCCCACAAGAGTAGTTTGTATAGAATCACCCTTGCATCTCAAACCATGTTTGTAATGATTTAAAAATGAACCCAATTTTTTACCTCTCCTGAAATAGAAATGACATCTGTCATCTGCATGTTAAAGATCCTGCCAGTCATAATTGGCCACCCAACATCTTTCCTGAATCTGGTGGTTAGGTCTTCTTGATACACCTGATAAGTAGCATCATTTCATCATATTAATTTCATGTGCAAAAATTGTGATTTTGGGATGTTTCTGCATATATGTGGAGGATGAAAGCTGGCAGCATGGAGAAGGGAGTTATATTGGGGGTATTTATGATACACTTCTGATGTTAAAGTATGATCATTGTTCCTAGTGAATAAAACATCCAAAAAAGTGATCCTGTTAGTGTCATAGGTGGCTGTAAATTTTATACCCCATTTGTTATCATTTAAATATCCAAAAAACTCCATAAGATAGTCAGGGTCCAATCTCCATACTAACCAGCAATCATCCAAGCATCTTCTCCAAATATCAATCTCATCTAGATAAAGATTGTGTGCACTGTCATAGATGAGCTGTTCCTCATTTTGGGCCATGAATAAGTCAGCGTATATGGGAGCAAATGAGGCTCCCATAGCAGTGCCTTATATTTGTAAGTAACATTTGTTCTGGTAATAGAACACGTTCTTAGTTAGAACATGTTCCGCAAGGCAAAGTAAAAATGTGTTGAAACCCGGTTGGTACAACTCTGACTTCTATAACCAGTATTCTAATGCTTCCAGGCCCGCCCAGTGAGGAATGTTGGTGTACAATGCAGAAACATCTAGGGTAAAAAGTAACCACCCTGGCTCAAGCTGCATCTCAGAAATAACTTTAAGGAATTCCATGGTGTCTTGGATGCGGGCCCTAACCCATTTGAGAAGTGGGTTAAGATACTGTGTCAGAAATCGGGATAATGGTTCAGTGATAGAACCCTTACCTGAAACTATAGGTCTACCAGGTGGATTTTCTAAGTTCTTATGTATTTTGGGTAGGAAATATATATATTGACTGGAAGGGTCTAGCACCGTAAGGTGATATAATGTGTCATCTGTGATGATTCCCTCGTTCTTGGCGGATGCCAAAAACTGATCAATTTGTTTCATGAAACCAGGAGTTGGGTCCAATGTCATATGAGTATAAAAGTGACTGTCAGTTAGCTGTCTCACAGCTTCTGTGTTGTACTGGGTCCAATCCTGTACAACCACTGCCCCACCCTTATCCGCAGACAATATTGCCAAATCATGGTTTGTTTCTAGTTCAGGGATAGCATCCAGTCTTTGAGAGATTGTTTGATTTGGCATGGAACTCCCTAAATTGGAAATGCAGATCTTTGAGAATGCAATTCTGAAAAATTAACACGTTATGATGCATTGGTGACATAAAATTAGATTTGTGGTATCTGAATCCATCCTGCGATTCAGGATTAGGTGCTGTCTGAAAAAAATAATCTCAGGTTAAGTAATCTACAAAATGAAGTAATATCTTGTGCAAATGTATCTTCAGACACATAAAAGCCAGGTATAAAATTAAGACCTTTATTCAAAATTTTAACTTGGGTGGGTGACAAAGGGGTGGATGAAATATTCAGTACATTATTATGTTCTATTTCTGCACCATCAGTTTCAACAATCCTTCCATATTGTCCACCTTTGTGATGTTTCCTGCCTCCCCTCCTTTGCTTGCCCCTAAAGGGATCTGTGTATGACTTTGTTTAAAGGCTGGTGAATCTGGGGCATGCTGTGCATCAGGCTCTAAACCTGACGAGGTCTCCTCACCAGATTTATCATAGCTGGATGAGGAAGGCTTCTTTAAAATAGACCTTGGTATTTTCCTTTTTACCACCTTCCTATGTGTTTGTTTAAACCTGACATGCTTGTTACTGGAAAAGGGATGCTCACCCTCATAATCATTTAGATCCCTATGGAACTTTCTCATTTTCCTGTCTTTCAATTGCTCCTCCAGGGTTAAAAGGTCATGGCTATGTTTCCTAAGACCAGTGTTATAGGGTTCTTATCCTTCAAATTTCTGAATGTCCGCATACATTTGGGTGATTTCTGATATAGTTTTATCAATAGTTCTCTCGTAATGAGAGGCTAAAATTTCCACAAAACCCATAGAAGCTCTTTGTTGCCAAAGCCCATTGTTCTGTCAAGGTTGTGTCAAAATTATGAACCAATGGCTGTATATGTACCCTCAGCCTCCTTGATGAAATGCCCTTGGTTAGGTATGCCTTAAAGCGCTTAGAATGCCATACATTGGTCCAAAGGGACCACATACTCTTATTTAGTTTGAGAAACTGTGCTTCACATGTATTTTCCAAAGCCAAATCCTCGGGCCCATTTTGATTAACTGTATTGCCTAGACCAAAGATGGCCAAATCGTCCCTGTCTGAGGATAAACCCTGAAACAGGTTAGTAAGATCCATTGATGATCAATAATCAGCACTTATAGTAAATACTATTTATCCCCTATACTAACACCAAGTGATTGGAACTATGAATATATCATAAATGCCCCAATTGGAGTAATCAAATAGCCTAAGCTTGATCCGATGTTCAAAAGTCCTATACTGCTATTTCAAAAATTTTCATCATATAGATTTTAAGTCATATAGATAGGCAACCCTTACAGCAATGCTATGTTCATGTGCCAATCCAATAAAATTATGGTCGAGTGTGGACAATATTAGCCCCTGCTCCTCAATAGATATGTTTTAAGCAGTGCTAAGTCTAAACACTCTTATCAAAGCCAATGCAGTCGGTGACTCTGCAATTCTAAAGTGTTCATATAAATAGCCAACATTTATTAAGACTTAGGACGATATTAGCCCCTGCTATTAATTCACTCAGAAAGCAACTGACATTTATTCTTAAGTAGTGCTAAGTCCGTAGTCCCCATATCCATAATCTCCACCATAATATTAATCATGAACTATAAAAGCCCTTGCTGTTCATGAATTTTTGTTGCCATCCAAAAGAAACCAGACCATGGATCAAACAAGACTGATAACAATAGTCACATGCCCAACTTCCAAATGTTAAATAGGTATTAATAATAATAATGAAATTGACCCTCCCAATGTAAATATATTTCCTGCCAAGGATTTTACCCTTTGGTATAGCTCTTTCCTGATAAGGAAAAAATCTTGAGTGTCAAGGTCCCAAAGGTTGAGTCAGAACCAAAATAGGGAATCTTATTATAATATGCAAAGAAATGTCCCAGAGTAATATATAAATGTAATATTGTGTGTAGATTCCTAAACACCAAACCGTTAATGAAAAATTATATAAAGTACACAAAGAGGAGATGAGTGACTTCTAAATGGTGTAACAATTATTGACCTAATAAAACAGGTTCAAAAATCCACAGTCCCAAAACACAAAAAATGTTAGAGTTAATATCTAGTATATATAGCATAAATTCTGCTGTGAATATATCATAAATCATGTCCTGAACAGTTAGGCATTGCTTATTACATAAGTATTATAATTCTACCACAAATATGTTCATGCAATCAAAATTATTCCCAACAACAGTTGAACCAATCCACATTGATCATATAAACTAGTAAAGTCCAGTTTAATACATAAAATTAGAAAAATAATCCCAAGTAAAAATTATTGTATAATTAACTCAAAAAACGAATTTGTGAAAAGAATCATAGTCCACCTAAATGCCCATAACTAAATTTGTCAATGATGAACCAAGTTGCATACTTCAGCCTTGAAAAAACAAGTATAAAGTTCTGGAACTGTAAATCCAAATCCAATCCGATATTTGGCAACGGCATACTGCTGATTCCACCTTTAACTATTCATAAAATAAGTCCCCAATGTTCCTCCTGTGCTAAAGAATGAACTATAACCAAATCCAACAAGATGGCAACCATTCGACCCTAGTATATTCACTTATTCATGTATATGTCGCAAAGATGAAGCAAAATCCATTCACCAATAGTAGTAATCCAAAATATAACCTGCATCAAAGCTGTTCAAGTCCTTCATACAATACGTTACTTTTTCATCAAAACTACACAATAGTATCAAGCACACGCCCCAAAATGAGCAATAACTAATCCAGAAAATGACGCCCAGTGTTTCAGAGAGTACAAAGCAGTTTTTAAGCAGCTTGACAAGCAAAAAAGTGAAGTCAAAGTGGATTCCCTGATGTTAATGAACTCACCTTTTGTTAATTCCCAAAAAGGCTTTAGGCAGTAAAGATGTACTGTTCAAATGTCCAGTGTGACCTGCAAAAAGTCCTTTGTATGCCCAAGAAAATATAATTAGATGTTCACTTGTAGAATTATGGCTGTGAAAGTACCAAATTCCTTTAGCACATGGCCCAAAATGAGCCAAAACTAATCCAGACAATCTGACAGTTTGCAAAAAAGAAAATATCGAATGCTTGACCAGTGTTTTTGCTGCTGAACTGACATGTCTTCATCACCCTTCTGCAGTGGGTACAATGGCCACAGGGAAAACATCCCTTAAGTTGGTCCCCCACAAGAGTAGTTTGTATAGAATCACCTTTGCATCTCAAACCATGTTTGTAATGATTTAAAAATGAAGCCACATTTTACCTCTCCTGAAAGAGAAATGACATCTGTCATCCAAAATATCACATAGTTTGGTATCTGCTAAGAGTATGTTCCAATGTCTACGGACACTATTAAGTATTACATCCAAAACAAGTAAGAATCTACACAAACATCCAGAATTTTTACCTCCCTATCACAACATGTAATCACAACCCCTGAACAGGTGTCTGCCCCAAATGTCCACACTCTCTTCCCCCACATTATCTGAAATTGTGACCTTTGATCTCCAAGATTGCACTAAAAACAGGTACTTGGGAGGGTGGCCTAATGGTTGAGTTGTTTGCCTTTCAAATACAAGGTACAAGGTTTGAATCTCACATGGGATAGTTGGCTAGGCTTAAAATGGCTTGCAAGGGCAGTTAGCCTAATACTAATCTATGAAATAAAATAACTAGGTTTGATTTATTTATTTTTAATAAATAAATGTTTGCTATTTACTTCTCCCTGGGTTATCTATATGGTTTCTGTGGGACATCTTCATTGTGCAGACATTTGGGTTACTGGATATAGAGTATCGCATTCTTCTGTTAAAAAAATCCAGTAATTCTTTTTTTGTTTTATTCCTGAACTGAACTATCAGTTATCATTTTTAATTTCTATTTAATAGCATAAATCAGACTTATTCATACCAAGGAAAGTCTCTTTTTTTTCAAGTTAACAACAAAAACATTTCCTAAGTTAAAGAATAACAACTTTTCCATTAACTGAAAAAAAAAAAAACAAAAGTCACTTTAAAGAACTGGTCCTTCCACAGATGAATAAATGAGTGAACATCCTGTGCTCTGATTCCCAGTTGTAGAATAATAGTGTCCCACACAAAATATCCTTACAGAATAACATTATTTTTTTTACTTACCGTAACAACAGGATTGTTTTTTTATGTCTGCACCACTAAGCAGTTACAGTACTTACAGTTTGCTGTGCTGCTTGCAGCAAATGATCTTTTCCTCCAGCCAATGAAATGCTTACTTTTTCAGTAGAAGCACCCAAAACACTTTCCATTGAGTAAGGGAATTGTCCCGGTGCCCTGGTGCAATTGCTTTCAGTCAGTAAAAATACCACCTTGTGACTTCACTGATAATAGGCCATAGGCGTAGTGGAACTGGCCTGGTCAACAATAAATACTTGTGCTATAATAGCTAAAAGAATGGCAAACATGTTGCCAAAATTGATAAATACAGATCACTGTGGTTATGTGGAGGGGAGGTAAATATTTAACAAAATTAATAGAGCAATGATAGTCCAGAGGGAAGCAAAATATAAGAAAATACCACTGTTGGTGGTGGGTCTTGATGGAGAGAAAGCATTCAACAGAGTAAGCAGCGATTTTATGGGTAGGGCAATGGAAGCATTTGCATTTCCTGATACAGCAATAAAGTTAATTATGAGTATATATCAGTGATTGGAGATAAAAATTGAAGTGGATGGGCTCCTCTCTGACAAGTTGTGTCTGAACAGAGGAACCAGGCAAGGATTTTCTCTTTCCCTTTTGTTTTTTTGCGTCATATTCAGATTTACTGGCAAAGAAAATGAAGGACTGAAAAATTCAAGGATTATCAAGAAAAGTTGGTTTTATTTGCAGATAATATTATTTTCTACCTGATAAAACCAAAAAAGGTCATTTCAGTGTTGTGGAACATTTCGAAACAGTTTCAAGTCTTTCTGGATATAAACTTAATGAAGATAAAATAAAGGCTAACTGTAAACTATGTATCCACACATGAATTGGTTCAGCCATACCCATATTTATGAGAACACAATAAAATAAATATTTAAGAATATGGATTAAAAAAAAGATTATGTTATGACAGTTAAGGATATGTGGGAAGCACTAAACAAAAGAAAATAACAAAAACTGAGAAACTGGAAGCTGTTGTTTATGGATAAAGATAGCAAGATACAAGAAATTACAGGGTACACAACAGAAGTCTTACACAGAAAGACTAAAAGCCCTGTCATTGTATTCTGTCTCTTACAGCTTGCTAAGGGGTGACCTGTGCCTGACTTACAGGGCAGACTCTGAACCAGCCCTGATGGAAATGCTACACATTCATAAATCAAACTGCAGGAAGGTCACTCACTCCAGGGATCTTAACCTAGCCTCTGACATGAACTGGTCATGCTGGAGAAATAGATACATCTCCCAGAGACTGCCACTTCTCTGGAACAAGCTTCCAATTTACGTGAAACAGAGCCCCTCCCTGACCTTCTTCAAACGCAACCTAAATCAACGGATGGATGACCACAAATTTACTCCTGGGGTAGTGCCCATGTCCCTTCTGGACAGAGGAAGTTGGTATTAACTACCACAGACCCTTAACTCTGGGAACTTCACTCACCTAACCACTGACAATTGGGGCAACTCTGGATAAATATGGCTAGGATTGTAAGGGTTCTTGGGCTTTTAGCCTAGTTACCTCCTATGAACATATGAACAAGAAGTGAAAATGTTTTTATTCCCTTTAGTTTTATATACATTGTAAGAATTGGTAGGACTGTAGAATACTGGAATGAACTTGAAATAACTGGAAGAAATTGGAATGAGACTTTAATGAATGTCTTTATCTTTTAATTATCAAGAATTGTGCTGTACAGGTGCCAGCCTCTCCCTTATGTGCCAAATCTTCATGCACCTTTCAGAATAAAAGTCTGCATACACTGTAGTTCAGTTAAGAATGCTTTTATTATGTACAGGGGAGGTTGATCTCAATAATATACAGATCAAATCTTAATGTCCATAGCTTCTGCACTCATTATACTGTCTGTAAATTCTGTACTCAGAATGTCAAATCCTACTGTCTCCAATAACAATGCTGATAATTATATCCGTAGCTTCTGCACTCATATTCATCCTCTCCTGAATAATATAATTAATATTCTGGAATGCTAGATAGCTGACCTGACTTCTGGACTCACTCTCGAGTGTTTGTACCAAACTTCTGAGGACTGCACTACAATGAGTTAGTGCATATCAGTCCAAACAAGCTAACTATGTCTGAAGTTTTATCTCCTAATAATACCAAAACCCTGTAAATTTCTACATGCTTCATTAACTTGGATTTCCAAGTCTCATACCACCTAAACAAGATCTATTTGCACTCAACGTACTACACATTCTGTTAGCACATTTTATTCTTATCAGTATTCTTGACTGAAGGTTATTTTCACTGATTGAAAGTGCATTCACTGAAACTATATGCAAAATGTGAAGACCTACTTTAATATGTCTGCATTTTTGGACTTATGCAAAGACAATACTGTATTTTTGTCTATCAATTTAAATGAAACCTGATATCTCATACATGTCAGGCATAATTTTATCAACCAGGGGAGAAGTTGTGGATAACAATTAAGTTGAAGGACTTTATCTGGGAGGGGAACAGGGCAAGGGTCAAGCGCAATAAGTTGATACTTTCAATAGAACAAGGTGGTTTAGGATTATTTGATTTGAAGGGATATTTTCCAGCTACACATTTAAGGCTCATAGGCATAACACAAGCAGAAAGTGATAATGCAAAGCAGAAAGGGGTGATGATGAAGCAGGGGAGACTGACATTTTGGATGCAGATCCTTAAGGAGAATTACAATAACCCTACAGAACGTTATATTCATAAAGTAGCAAAAAATATAGCAAGTACTAAGCCAACATGGGAAGGGAGAAAGGAGATTCTGTCAATAGAGATGCCAGCACTTATGGGTACAGAGAATAGGCAAGAGGGGGCTGGAATTTACTGTTGAAAACTAGCAAAGGAACTGAAGAATTAGGAGCAAATAACTAGAGAGGGGAAGGGTAATAGAATGAGATGAGGCCAAGAAGTCAGTTGGACTGCAGGCTACAGACTTCCTTCCCTATCAGGGATTGATATCAGAGTATAGGCAAAGAGAAAGGGATACTGGGTATCTATATACCCCTGGGTGACATCCTAACCACCCTAGAATCCATACTTCACTGGGCCTCATACTCTCTCCTTCTAGAAACTATTGTGCTAGGTGATGTAAACATCGACTGGAACTCCATCCATTCTCCCACCCACCACATTAACCTATATAACTTCACCCAACTTATAGATACTCCCACACACATTGATAAGGCCACCAAAAGGTAATCTACACTTGACTGGATCCTCACAAATCAAGCAAATACTGCCTATCACTGTGGCACCCTACCAAACTCTCTGAGCGACCACAGCTCCACTTTTATCCTCAGGCACAAACTTAAAATAATTAACTCTCCCTTCCTTCTACAAACCCGCTCTAACAAAAATTTTCCTAGAGACCACTTCATAAGAGCCTTGCAACATTGCAACTGGTCTCCCATCAAAAGCCTTTCATTAGACAAAGCAGTTGATTACTTCAACTCCACATTCCTAAATATCCTCAACCATCTAGCCCCCTTAAAAACTATCAGGATATGTAGCAACCCCACCCCTTAGCTCCAGAAAACCACAAAAGCCCTACTTAGAGCCACAGATAAAGCCTGGAAAACCTAGTGCCACACCAGATCACCCACAGCTAGGCAAACCTTTCATGAGCTCCAGAACAAAGGAAAAAGGCAAGTTAACTCGATAAACAAAATGACTATATCACTTAACAAAACAAATACAGTACCAAACCACAAAAATTCTGGGCAACAATAAATAACATAAGCGGTTGGAGTCGTTTGCACTGCCGAATCATTCATAGGTTGGTACTAGGGCTAACTGCCCTTCTTCAGCCATTTTAATTTTAGCCAATTATCCCCTCCCTGATTCAAACCCTGCACCTTGTGTTTGTAAGGCAAACACCTTAACCATTAGGCCACCCTCCCAACCCTATTATTCCTTGTGGAGCTTGCCTTTGACCATTTTTTGTCTTGGTTTGTTGGTTTTTCTGCTTTTTGTACGTTGAACAATAAATAACATCCTACAGCCAGGAAGAACCACCACTCCTGCCCCAATTATAGCAGGTACAGACCTGGACATAGCCTCTAGCTTTAATAACTATTTCACCTCCTCAGTACTCAAACTCTTAAACAACATCACTTCCTCCAACACTCCACAACCACCTCAGGCCCAAATCAATACCATACCTTTCACACTTAAGTCTGTTCCTACCTCTACTATCCAAAAACTCTTAGCCAAACACAAACCAATCACCCTTGCAGCCGATAACTTTCCTGCTGAATACCTCCAAATTGCATCCACAGCTATAGCCTATCCCATTTCACTTCTAATAAATAGCTCCATCACCAAACACACCGTTCCGTCCCTGTGGAAAACCTCATATAGCATACCACTCCACAAAGGTGGCCCCTCCCTAGACCTTTCCAACTATTGACCAATTCTCTCATCCTTCTCTAAGATCCTAGAAAAGATGTATTCATCACCAGTTCCTCTCCTGTCTCCTCACCAACAACCTTCTCTCCTCAACCCAACAGGGATTTTGCCCATCCCACAGCACCACCACTGCCCTACTCAAATTCACCAATACTATAAACTCCCACAGGAATCTAGGTAAATTTGTCTCAGCTACTCTCCTAGATTTATCCAAGGCATTCGACACAGTTTCACATAATAAACTACTGTCTTGTCTCTCTGACCTCAACCTCAACAACCACACCCTCCTCTGGTTTAAAAGCTATTTAGATCACTGTCAACAATCCGTCAAATTGCAGAACTCTCTACCCCTCCCCCCACTCCCAACCTCCTTAGGTGTGCTGCAAGGATCAGTCCTAGGACCCCTTCTTTTTAATATCTTCACAAACCAACTCCACTCAGCTACCTCTAAAGCTGACATAGTCCAATATTGCTGATGACACAACTCTCATATGCTCTGCACCCAACGTCCAACTTCTCCAACAAAAAGCCCAAGAAGCCTTCTCTGAAATAGAGAACTGGCTGAACAACTCACAGCGCATACTAAATCCCAAGAAAACACAACTAGTGTTATTCCACTACTAAAACAAGCAACCTTACCTTCTCCATACTCTCCACCAGCAAAACCCGAATCACCCCTGTCACTGAGGCTAAACTGCTAGAAGTTACCATTGACAAGCAACTCAAATTCACAAAGAACATATCAGCAACCATCACTAAAGTCCACAAAAAGCTAGGTCCCTCTATTGCTGTAAAAGTTATCTAACCACCGAATCTCAAATTGCAATAGCCAGGACCAACCTCCTATCTACTCTACTGTATGCATCCCCAATTCTAACTAATTTTTACAAAACTGACCTTAACAAACTTTCCATCTGTTACAACAAAATCACTAGATTCGCTAGCAGTGCCAAATCACAATCCCACCACTGCTTTTCCCTACAAGCCTTGCACTGGCTTGAATTTCCAAACCTATTAAGGCACCATCAACTCAGCCTAGCTCATCTAATTCTGTACTATCCCGAGAAAACCCCCGACCTGACTGGCATGCAGAACTTCTACAATTCAAATAGACAACTTTGATCCTCCAACAAAGCCTTAATCGAAATCATCACATGCAAAAACAACTCCAGGGAATCACTATTTGCCCATGAAATAACAAAAATATGGAACAACCTTCCCCCTGACCTCAGACTACAAAACTCCGCACCCTCCTTCAAAAGCCTTCTTAAAACATATCTCTTCACCAACCATCTATGCAAATGTAATTGACCCCCCCACACCCCCCTAACTATATATATATACTAACTCCAGGATCACACTACAGTGGGGAAAAGAGCATAGTAGTGGCAGCATGTAGACTAATGTAAGGTAAGTGAAAGGTATATGCTCTTTTCCCCACTGTAGTGCAATCATGGACTTAGTATATATAGTTAGGCAGGGTGTGGGGGGCGCAGCCCCCCACATTTGGGAGTGTGGGGGGCATAGCCCCCCCCACCTAGTCTGGTTTTATATGGTCCAGTTTAAAATTTAGTATGCTGAAATTCAGTCTTATGGGTTTCAGTCAAGTAACTTTTCAGTCTTTTGAAATTTCAGTCTTATGGCTTCAGTCAAATGCATTTAAGTCAAATGAGGTTTCTATCATATGATAGGGATTCGTATGTACGTGTGTGTGTGTGTGTGTGTGTGTGTGTGTGTGTGTGTGTGTGTATGTGTGTGTATGTGTGTGTGTATATATATATATATATATATATATATATATATATATAAAATATATATATATATATATATATATATATATATATATATATATATGTATATATACATATATATGGTTTACTATTGTTTGTGCAATTGACACTCTATCGGCTGCAATGTGCCAAAAAACAGCATGTCGACTGCACAAGCAGTTTTGCACCAGATAGTCGACTCCACTTATGCGAATGCACAACTGCATTCGCATAATTGGAAATCGACTATCTGTATAGAGATCGCAGTACAGTGGTGAGTGGAAATTCATCCACATTCCCACTGTAGTATGATCTCGGAGTCAGAATATATAAGTAGGGGGGTGGCACAGCACTCACATGGGGGATGGTGCAGGGGGGCTTGCCCCCCTACAAAAACGTGATAGCTGTATAAGAGTTTTATTTACATCAGCTCCTATATGGCTATCACGTGGTGGTTTCGACAACAATGTCGAGTCAAATACGTCGAGCATTTGGTGCAACATTGTGAATGGTAGTTTTTTTTTACTTTTGGTATTACCATTCGTTTATTTGAACGGAAAATGTTTTTCTGTTCGAATAAACAATAGTAAACCTATATATATATATATATATATATATATATATATATATATATATATATATAGGTGTGTGTGTGTGTGTGCGTGTGTGTGCATATGCTCTTACATGTATATTTGCTTGAATGTATATATGGAAACTCAAACACTTATATACTCTTATTCAGTTGTGAAATATCTTGCAATGCTCTACCAGGTTCTTATATATTCTCACTGTATATTTTGTACACTTGTATTTTCAACCAAAAGGGGGAATATCCTCTTATTCTATACCAGTGGCTATAAAGTCTACAATCTGTATACTACTGTTCTGTAATGTCTCTTGTAAATTTTTCTTGTCTGTAAATTTATGGAGTTTTTCTCCCCAGGACTTTGCTGAAAACGGACACTTGTTTTCCAGTTGGACTAGCCTGGCAAACAAATATTAAATAAAGTAAATTAAATAATAATAGTAATAGGGGAATCCTAAATGAAAGACCTGCTCTGGTAGAGTTTTTAGTTGAATCTAGAACAGAAGCTGTTGTTAAAAAGGGATAATTAGGGGTATATACGCGATAACGATAGGAATCAATCAGAGCAGGTTAGAAAAGATTGTGAACAGAGACTGGATAAGCAATTCACAAGGAAACAATGAGACTCCAACATGCACAAAAGTCTAGAATATTTAGGATTTTTGCTTGAAAGTGCTTGCATTGGTATTTTTATACTCCCACAAGACTCCAAAGAATTTTTCCTCAGGTAGATTCCAAATGTTGGTGGTGCAGTGGGGAAGAAACATGTAACTGGGAACATATATTTTGAGAATGTAATGAGTTGGCAGACTTTAAAAGTGACCTACAGGGTATCCTGTCAGAATTTTTTTTTTCAATTTAATGTTTATTGAAATTATGCATAAGAAAAAAAAAAGGAAAAAAAATAGAATTAACAAACAAGAAAGAACATTAGGAAATTACAAATAATACATTTGAACATCAGCTATATACATTGAGAATAGTTATAAAACACTGTGTATAGTAACACGCCATAACCTATTAATAGTGATTATAAGAGGATGTTGATTCCCTTTTCTAAATATGGAACTGTAAAATCCTCCAGTGTATTGATAAATTTAATGTTCTCCAAAATATAGTGTGGTAAATCTCATTATAATATTCTCATACTCAAATGTTTTAGGACCCGGAGGACATTCTTTTAGTAAAGAAGTAAAGTACAGTTGTGTACACACCATAAATGTAGATGTTCTAGTATATTCACTGTTGCAGTCATTACATTTGGGTAATCTGCTGGCAGGTTGCCCTCAGTCGGCCTGAATAACAAAGTCTTGGGTCCTGCATCGGTTGCTGACTCCTCTTCCATGACGTCAGGTCGTCAGGGGTATAAAACATGCAGCCGACTCAAATTTTAATCAGTTTTTCTTGCCCCAGATGTCAGGTGCCCCCCAAACGGGGAGCAAAAATATATATAAGTAAACTGTAAATATATAAATGCACTTTTAGAAACAAAAAAATTTACCTTCAACTAAAAGCAAATGCACCATAAAGGCTTTTGAGTATAGTGAAGGAAAGAAAGGGTATAGAATGGGGGATGGCGGGTGGGTAACCCGGACAGCAACAGTGAATACACTCGAACATCTACATTTATGGTAAGTGTACACAGCTGTACTATGTTCTTCGTGTTTCACTGTTGCAGTCATTACATTTGGGTAGAATCCCAAAGCTATGGATGGGAGGATGGAACTAAACAGCATTAGGAGCAGCTATAAGGCCCTGCAGGACTACAGTGGCAAAGCCTGCCCTGGATTTAGAGAAGAGAGGTAAATGATAATGCTTTGTGAATGTATGAACTGAGCTCCAAGTAGCAGCTTCTAGAATGAATTTGGTTGGGACCCCTCTGAGAAAAGCTGCTGAAGTAGAGGCAGCCCTGGTTGAATGGGATCTGATCCCCTTGGGCACAGGTTTACCATGGTGCAAATAGCAGAAACGAATGCAGTGGCTTATCCATTTAGAAAGTCTGCTTTGATATAGCCTTCCCCTCTGATCCTGCAGCAAATGCTACCAGTAGTTGCTCAGACTTTGAGATTTTGTCCTGTTTAAGTAGAATCTTAGTTGTCTGTGTACATCCAATGAATGCAGAATCCGCTCCCCCTTGTTCTGCGGATTTGGGAAAAATGTTGGCAGGTGAATGGTCTAGTTAAGAGCCACACTGGATACCACCTTAGGCATAAAAGAAGGATTGGTCCTGAGGGCCACCCTGTCCAGGTAAAATATAATGAAAGGCTCCACTGCCATGAGAGCCTGTAGTTCTGAAACCCTTCTTGCTGAAGTGACTGCCAAAAGAAAAGCTGTCTTCCAAGATAGAAATTTTATATCCACAGTAGCTGCTGGTTCAAAAAGAGGCAGGGTGAGTTTTTCCAGCACAAAATTGAGGTCCCATGCAGTAGTTGGTGTTCTCCTGGGAGGCCTTAAATTTTTGGCCCCTCCGAGATACTGTTTAAGCAGTGGATGAGAAAAGAGGGGAGGCTCTGTGTTGGAATGAGCCGAGATGGCAGAGGCATGGATTTTTATTGAAGAAAAAGATAGGCCCTTGTCAAGCATCTCAGTTAAGTATTGTAAAATCTGAGGAATACCGGGCTTTGCTGTGTCTATTCCTTGTGCTTGGTTCCAAGCACAGAATCTCTTTATCAGCATAAGATTTTCTAGTACTAGGCCTTCTGGCTTCCAAAATGACATCCATCATAGGTTTCCTGAGAGATGTGGTTTGAATACTTAGTTGATCAACCATGCTGCAAGATTCAGAGTTTGGAGCTGAGTATGTAGAATTTGAAAGTTCTGCTGAGACAGTAGATGAGGTGTTTGAGGCAAGTACCACAGAGGAAGGTGTGACATATTCCTTAGAAGCAGGTACCAGCGCTGGTGAGGCCAGTCCAGAGCAATTAGGATCATTTTTGGCTTTTCCTGTCTGACTTTTAGTAAGTCCTTGGAGAGTAGAGGCAGAGGGGGAAAGGCATAGACTTTCCATGCTTTTTTGTGATGAGTTCTTGTGCAGAATTTGTCCAACTGGTAGTTTTGGGGAGAGGCAAATAGATCTATGTGTGGGCTCCCCCATTTCTCTGTTAACATGCTGAAGATTTGCGGATCCAGTTTCCATTTGTGCGGGTCCATAAGATTTCTGCTTAGGTTGTTTTCCAGAGTATTTTGCTTTCCTGGCAGGAATTGTGCTTGAAGATGTATTTGGTAAGTCAAGGCTGTGTTCCACAAGGCCATGGCTAGTCTACAAAGGGGGTAGGAATGTGTACTCCCATGCTTGTTTATGTACCACATAACTGTGGTGTTGTCCGTCTTTATCAGTAGTTGTCCTGGATGAAGTAAGTCCTTGAAGGCTGTCAGAGCATTCTGAACAGCTAGCATTTCTTTCTGGTTGATATGCAGATGCATTTGGTTTGGGCTCCATTTGCCCTGAATGCATCTCCCTGCCAGGTGGGCCCCCCAAGCATAGTCTGATGCGTCTGTAGTTAGGGTTTGGGTGGCAGGGGGTAGAGTGAATGACAGTCCCTTGTTTTGGTGACATGTCTCTGCCCAACAAAGAAACTCCTGTTGCAAGCAGGGAATGAGAGGAATCATTGTTTCCAGGCTGTGACAATGTTGACTCCATAAACTTTTTAGGTACCATTGAAGTTTCCTCATATGCAGTCTCGCATATGGAATTAGTAGAATGCAGGATGCCATGAATCCCAAAGCCTGGAAAATTTGTCTTGCAGATAACTGGGTTTTTGTTGCCATTTGTTTGAAGTATGTTGTCAGTTGCCTTTGTTTGTCTGGCATGAGGTAAGCCATCTGGGCAGCTGTATTCAAGCTTGCACCCAGGAATGTAATTATTTGAGAGGGTACCAGTTGTGATTTCTTTTCATTTATGGTGTACCCTAGGCATGCTAGAAGCCTTTTTACAAATGCCAGATGTTGAAGAAGAGTGTCCTTGTCCTCTGCTTGAATGAGACAATCATCCAGATAAGGATAAATTTGGATGTTTCTTTGTCTGCAGAATGCAATTACTGGTGCCAGGCACTTTGTAAAGACCCTGGGCACAGTAGATAAGCCAAAGGGCAGTGCAGAGAATTGGTAATGCAAAAAACCCGCCTTGAAGCGGAGGTATCTTCTGCATGATTCCCTTATTGGGATATGCAGGTATGCCTCTTTTAAGTCTAGAGTTACTAACCAAGCATTCTTGCCCAGCATAGGCAGAAGCTGTTGTAAAGTCAGCATTTTGAATTTTGGAATATCCAGGTACGTGTTCAGAATCGATACGTCCAGTATTAGACACCATGAATTGTCTTTCCTGGGTACCAAGAAAAGTCTTGAATAAAATCTTTGTCCTTTTTCCTTTTCTGGTACCGGTTGAATAGCCCCCATATCCATGAGGGATAGGACTTCTTTATGGGCCTCTGCCCACTGGTTTTGTGGCAAATCTGGCCATCTGTTTGGAATTGGCAAAGTATGGAAATGAAATCTGTACCCCTGGGATACTATGTTTAATACCCACTTGTCCTGGGTAATTAACTGTCAATTTTGTGCATGAAGTGCTAGTTTTCCCCCCAATGGGGCTGCCAAAAGATAAGTGCTTGGAGATGGTAGAGGAAAGTCATTGAGACTGCTTACTGTAGGGTTGTCCTTTGTTTCCTCCAGATTTGGAGGTGGAGGCACCCCATTGCTTTGACCTGTAAGAACCCTGTGATTGATATCTGGAGCCTTTTGAGCACCTGGGTTTGCCCTGAGTGGCTCTGTTGGACACAGGAAAGGACCAATTTTTTAGTAGGCCAGTGCCTACTGACCCTGGCTGGCTACACTTGCAAGAAATCTTTTACAGTTTGCATAGATTTAGCTTTGTCTTCCATTTTCTTTAAAACCTCTTCTGCCTTATTACCAAACAGAGTATCATGCTGCAAAGGGGCATCCAACAATTTAGCTTTAACATGATCAGGCAGATTTTGCTCCTTGATCCAGGCATGCCTTCTAATCACAGATCCAGTAACGGAGGCCCTACAAGAGGCCTTCAAGGAATCAAAACCACATTGCAAAGTATGCTTCCAACTTGTTCTGCTGAATGCAATAAATCCTGTAACTCTTTATTTTCCACACAATCAGAAATCAACACAATTTTCTGTTTAAGTAAGCCCATAACATGCTGTTGATATTTAAGCATATGAAACTGGCAGTTTAAAGCCACGATTGCCAACGTTGCAGACGTATAAACCTTCTTACCCCATCTATCCAGTGCCCTGGAATCTCTATCAGAAGGGGTAGGATTTTTGGCTGTAGAAGCCTTAACACCCTTGGGACTCTGAGAAATAGTCTCAGGATCAGCAGCAAGATTTTTGAAAAGAAATTTGTGGGAGTCAGGAACCCTGTAATATCTTTCTGGCTTACTAGGAGCCGGAGGCAGGGAATCAGGAGCCAGGCTTGATTCCAAGAACACATCATCAACAATGTCTAATACAGGAGGTATTGCCAAATGCCTATGCTGAGGAAGAAGAAGGAAATCCCTAAGCCTCTTTTTTGATTCGGAGAAGTCCTGAAACTCCCAGTGAAAATGTTCCCTTAAAGTATGCAAAGTCTCTCCAAAAGAGTAATCCTCAGGAGGAGATGCAGATGGGATGGATTCCTCTGCATCAGAATCCTCATAGGGTGGAATAGAAAATTCCTGATCAGAAGAGGAATCAGAAGAAATGGAAACCTGATCTGATGATTCATAATCAGTGCCTTGCCTAGGCCTCTTAGCGGGGGGTTGGGAACCCCTGATCAAGGTAATTAAATCCTCAGCCATTTTGATCATCTGTTTTTTAGGCATAAGGACCTGAGCACGTGGCTCATGCATCAGTATTTTAGACACAGAAGTTGCTTTTGACCTTGTTTTTGTTGCTGGCGTTGGTTTAATATAAAAATGTTGAGGCCTGAAAACACCCTCAGAAGCCGTTGCCTGCCCAGCAGCTCCAGACCCATCCAAGGGAGACACATCTGCGGGTTCAATACTCTGAGAATCTCGTGACATACCGGACTCCGAATGGGTCTCGGTAGAGGCCTGCGACTCAAAAGTAGCGGGTATCAGGGGCTGCAAAAGCGCCTCACTGAGTACCGGTGACCCAGCGACTGGCTTAGGAGAAGCTTCATTGTCGGTTTTGGACTTTGATGGTCTGTCTCTGTCTTTTTCCCTGCATTTTTCGTGAACTCCGGTAGTCGGATTGCTAACCAACGACATTTCAGGGTAGTTAAATCTTGAACCAAAATATTTTGAAGCAAAAATATACCGACGCTTAATAGTGCGTTGGTTAAATTTAGCACAAAACCGACAGCAAGGCACATTGTGATCAGGGCCTAGGCAAGGAATACAGTACAAATGAAAATCCTTATGAGGTATTTGCTTCCTACAAGTAATGCAATTATTAACTTTTACTGACATCGGTAAGGAGCAAGAAAAAGTTTCCCCAACGGGGTACTTAGCTTTAGTTCGAAGACTTTAGTTCTGAAACTCGAATACGAACATTTCAGGAGTCAGCTGACCGGCACCTGCGAACTGCTTCTGCTTCGGCACCGCATGGCAAGAAAGACTGATTAAAATGGTGTCGGCCGCATGTTTTATACCCCTGACGACCTGACATCATGGAAGAGGAGACAGCAACTGACGCAGGACCCAAGACTTTGTTATTCAGGCTGACTGAGGGCAACCTGCCAGCAGATTACCCAAATGTAATGACTGCAACAGTGAAACACGAAGAACATCTTCTAAAACACAACTACATTTATTTACAAAATATATACAAACAAGATGCCACTTTACTTATACAATCCTTATTGTGCCTGACTCATCCTTTTTTATATTCTCTTTCCTTTGTCCTTTTCCCATTACTTAACTTCTACTTTTTCATTCTCCTTTTTAAAATGGTCTTCGTCTGTGTGACCAGTATGTAATTAGAATGTGGTCTGGTTTAATCTTTTTGGATAGTTTCTAAGAGGTAACTCCAGTATGCTTGAAAGTATGACCTTTTGTTGGGATTTTTTTGTTACTAACTTATGGGAGGAAATAAGTTTTATTGCCATTACTTTAAAAATTTCCCAGGCAATCTTGGAATTATCCAACCAATTTCTAGCAATAAAATGTTTGATTAGCCCACATATTGTAATAATGACATGTTAATGGGTACTAGTAAGGAATTTGGGAGTTATATGTAGAATTGCTGTTTCCCATGAAAAAAAGTGGTTTTCTCATAACCCATTTTTTGAAGTTTGATTTTGAGGGAACACCATGGTTTATAGACTGTATTACAACTCCAAAAGATATGTAATATATCAGTATTTTCCTGAGGGCAGAAGGGACATTTTAGGGTTTTGTTATATCCAAATTTTTTTAGAACAGCTGGGGTATAGTATGCATTATTACTGATCATAAACTACATACATATTACATTTTTAAAATGAGTTAAATTTAATGTGTTTTTGAGCTCTTGGTATTCTTGGTCTGCAGTTATATTATTATTTTTCTCATCCCACTATTTGGAGAAGAGGAGTGACGTTTGAAATTGTATAGCCAATATTAACTTATATGCTTTGGATAGCATTTTTGTTTTGTAGGATAAAATTTTAAGGATTTGTTGGGTTACTTTAATGTTGTGTTCATCTGTTTTTGTTTTTGAGAATCTAACATTTACAATTAACATACTTGTCTAAGCATAGGGTCATATTTATGAGTTATTCCTAGATGGGATCTTAAGTCTGGTATGTTTCATTTATTTAAGTTACGTATTTGCCATACCATTATATCTTTAATCTGAGGATAATTTGTGAGATCTATCATTTTATTATTTAGTTTCAAGTTTGGGTTAAGATGTATTGGTTGTAATAAATCTAGCGTATTTTCAAGGTGGAGTATTGATATTAAATTTTGAAAGATTAGTATCTTATTTTTGATCATGGGATGAATTGTAGGAGGACAATTTCTCTTAAGTTAAATGTAAGGGAGGGCTTTTGGGTTTATATTGAGTGATTTTATTTGATTAAACCAGATTCTACTCCATAGTGGAGACCAGGTCTGGCTGTCTGGATCATGATTTGAGATGTGAATAATTCTGCTAGTGCCGATGATATCATAGTATAGTTTAAAATTGGGTAAACCTAAACCCCCTTTTTCTTTTTGTAATACTAATTTGTCATAACAAATTATTGTAGTTTTTGGGTACCATATGAAGTTTGAAAGGGCTGATTTCATTTTGCAAAATAATTTTTTGGGGTTATTTAGATTTATGGGGTTAAACTGGTACAGGATTCTTTCTAATATATTAATTTTAATGATGGCAGCTTTTGACAAAGGAGAAGGGTTTATATTTTCCCACCTAGAAATGTCCTGTCTGACTTTTTCCCATGTTCCTTGTAAATTTGCTTTTAACAAGTCATTGTGAGTGTGTACAAAGTTGATACCCAAATATTTTATTGAATATTTAACTGCAATTGGAGCTATTGGAAGTAGGATTCCTTATGCGTATAAGGGTTTATAGGGAATATAGAAGATTTTGAGAGATTGATTTCATAACTAGATATTTTCAAAAAGTTATCTATTGTTTGTAAAATCTTATGTAGGTAGCTGTTGAGGAGTTCAAAGTAGATATTAAAATCATCAGCAAATGCAGTGAACATTAAATCAATGTTATTTATTTTTGGGATATGGTGATATGTTTTTTGAGCAATATAAAGTAGGAGCAGTTCAAGGTATAGATTAAAGAGATAGTGAGATAGAGGTCAACTTTGGTTCCATTTGTTATTTTGATAGGTTCCAATTGATTTTTATTAATACACAATGTAGTTGAAGCATTTGTATAGATAGTTTTAATTATGTTTATGAAGGAATTGGGAATATTGAAGCAAGGCATCACTTTGAATAGCAAATCTAAATCTACTCTATCAAAGGCTTTGCTTGCATCAACTGTTAAAGCATATCTGGGAAATTTGTCCTTTGCTAAGAGCATCATTATTGTGTCAAGAGTTAAGGTATTGTCCCAGACCTGTCAACTTTGGATGAATCATAATTGCTCAGATGAAATTATAAAAGGTATTGCTTTTTGTAGTCTATATGATATTATTGAGGTTAGTATTTTGATGTCTAAATTAATTAGAGCAATAGGTCTGTAGTTATATGGGTTTGTTGTGTCTGAGTTGGGTTTGGGAATCAAACTAGTTTTAGATTTGTTGATGTATAAGTCTGAGATTCCATGTTCTGTGGTATGTCTGTAAACGCTAAGCAAAATACCTGAAAGCTGTAAATTGAATTTTTTGTAAAATTCGGCTGTGAGACCGTCTGGGCCAGGAGCTTTATGTATTTTCAAATTATTTATGGCAAATTGGATTTCTTCTAAAGTGAGTGGCTTTGCTAAGAATTTTTCCTGCTCTACATTTAATAGTGGGAATTTTAGATTTTTATGAATTTATCATATAAGTCTGGTTGTTTTTTTTTTCTGGGGATTGTATATGTTGTTATATATTTCGACAAATGCATTAATTATATCAGGGACATTACTTAATACTTTATCATTGTAGTTTAATTCATTTATTTTAGGGGGATCTTTTTATGTTTAGTAGTCTGGCTAATGTTTTGGAAGGAACCTGGGCCCATTCAGCATAGCTATATAAAAGCCTAAGTTCAGTAAAGGATTGATTTTGTAAATGTAAGGCATAAAGCTTTTTTTGCAGGTATAATATAATCTCTTCTAACTTAGGGGAGTATTTTTTATGAATTACTCTTCTGCATCTTTTAGTTGTTTCACCAGTTGTATGTTTTCCATTTTCCTTTGTCTTTTGAGGATTGAAGATTTTTGTATAAGTATCCCCATGAATTATCACCTTTGTGGCAGCCCATTGTATGTCAAAGGGTATATCAATACCGGTTAGGTCTAGTTCTAGTCTAGATAGGATAGAGTTTATCTCTTGTACTACTTCTTCATTAGTTAAATTTGCATTGAAAGTCCAATTAAAGCAATTAGGATTTTTGTATTTTGTGGTGGTATTGTTAATACTAATTTGGATTTTTGAGTGATCAGAAATTGATCAGGCGTCTACTTGGTATTCTGAAATTGCTCTTGTTAAGGCTTCAGAGATTAGGAAAAAATCAATTCTTGACCATGTTTTGTGAGTTGAAGAAAAATATGTGTATTTAGTTGTTGAGTTGTCATGCTGATATAGTATATAAGGGTCTATTAACTTAAAGTAATTTATTAATTCTTCCAGTGCTAGTGTGATTTGAGGTGATTGTTTTCTATTTTTATGGTATCCGTCTTTATAAGGGTTAATGAGGGTATTCCTATCACCACCTATAATATAGTAGTGATTTGGAAATTTTATTATTAAATTGTAGATGTTGTATATAAACTAGTGCTGGTTGGTGCAAACTCCATAGACATTTATAAAAAGTATAGGTTTATTAATATTGGGATAGGTACTGGTAAATTAACACCATCTGACATTTATATCTTAGTTATATTTTAAAATTTCACCCATGAAAGATTTTTTAATTATGATTGCAGTTCCATTGGATGCTGTACTGTTACCTACTGTTATGATTTGTTTAATCCAATATTTCATTCTATCTTTGTCCCACTGGTCATCTGTGATATGTGTTTCTTGGATATAGGTAATATTTGATTTATTTTGGCAAACAAGGTGCATAAGTAAATTCTGTTTCTTTTTATCTTGAAGACCATTTACATTCCATGAGTCATAGGTTCATAGGTTGGTACTAGGATACCAGCCCTAGGGCCTGTACAAGCCTAGCCATAACAATTCCCTGGCTATTTCTTCCCATAGTATTTACTTCCCTGGACCCCTGTCTAGCAGTGTGACTGACGTGATCCCCGGGGTGAATTTCCTATCAGCCATCCAATCATCAAGTTTCCTTTTGAAGACAGCCAAAGAAGCGCTCTGCTTGACATGTATGGGCAGTCTATTCCAGAGTCTTGGGAGTCTCTGGGTCAGGAACCTATCCCTCCAGCATGTTTTGTTTATTGTCATGACAAGGTTTATATCCCTGGAGTGTGTGTCTCTGAGTGACTGAGATTTCTTATTAAGTGTAGCATGTCCAACAGCTCTTGGTTTGACATGGCCTTGTATGTTAAGCAGAGATTGCCTCTGAGTAGACGATATGCAACAGAGTATAGGTGGAGTTTTTTTAGATGGTCAGCATAGGGCATCTGCTTTAGGCCTGTGATTCTTTTAGTGAGGTATTTCTGTGGCCTTTCCAGTTGTTGCAGATATCTTGAGAGGTACATACCAAACGGGGTGTTGTATTCTATAATGGGTCTAATGAGGGCTGAGTACAGTGCGACAATGACCTCCTTTTTTCTGGATGAAAAGCCCTTAGTGATGAGGTGTGCCACATAGAAGTATTTCCTGACTGTTGTGGCGATGTGGTTATCAAAGGTGAGACCCCTGCCCACCTGTGTCCCTAAGTCTCTTATCACACTTTCAGTGTTTAGTGTACTGCCACCTATGTGGTAATTCACGGGTACATATTTTTTCCCAAAGGGGATAACTATACATTTCTTGGCATTGAGCTTGAGCCCATGGCTCTGGCACCAAGCATCTGTTTCTGTAAGGCCCTTTTGTAGAATATCCACATCATTTGGGGATTCAATAATGGCTCCCAGTTTGCAGTCATCTGCAAACTTTGTTAGTCAGAGTCCCTTAGTGTTGGCCTGTACTTCAGAGAAGTAGACGCCAAACAAGAGTGGTCCCAGGACTGAACCCTGCGGTACTCCACTTGTCACTTGTCTGAAACTGGATTTGGAGTCGGCTACTTTTACAGTGTGGGTTCTGTCAGTAAGCCAGTTGGCAACCCATCGAGTGATGTAGGGATTAATGCCCAGTTTAGTAAGTTTATCTATGATTCCAGAGTGGTGGATGGTGTCAAAGGCCTTGGTGAGGTCCAGATAGGCTGTGTGGACCACCTTAACCTTGTCCACTGCTCTGGAGACTGATTCAAAGAAGTCAATCAGGTTCAGGAGACAAGATCGGCCCCTCACAAACCCAAACTGTGTGGGGTCCCGTGTTTGAAGGTTGCCAGTGTCTTTGTTTATAAGTTCCATGATAATACGTTCCATGGCCTTGCATATCAGGTTTGTCAGACTAATGGGGCAGTAGTTCCCAGGATCCAAGGTGGATCCCCCCTTGTGGAGTGAGATGACTGTAGCTGTGCGCCACTCAGTGGGCATGAAGCCTGAGGTGAGGCTATGATTAAACATGACACTTAGGTGAAGTGCCAGTTCATTTTGTAGTTCATGTAATACACAGCCTGGGATGTCGTCTGGTCCCATGGATGCTGTATTCTTAGCTTTGGAGAGTGTGTTTTTTACCTGTGTGGCCATTATTACCTGAATTTGGCAATCTTTTGGTACTGAGATGGCCCCTTTAGGGGGTGAGAGGGGGTGAAGTTTGCACTGAATCAATCTGCCAGGATACTGGCAATATCCTTGGGATCAGTATATTTAATGCCATTCTGTTGTAGCTCAGAGCAGATCTGAGCATTGCCATTTAGATTCTTGACATAGCTATAGAATGCCTTGTGGTTGTTTTTGGAATCTTTGGCAATTTTATTTTTGTAACTAGCTTTGGAGGATTTTATGAGGGATCTCAGCTTCTTACTGAGGCTGGTAAGGGAGTTTTTTGCATCCTGGGATTTTCCTCTTTTTTTGCTACAGTTTCTTCCTTTTGTTGTAAAGTTTGTTTATGGCAGGGGGACCACCAGATTGGCTTCCTTTTTTTGGTGGAGAGCATCTTGGTTCTATTGGGGATGGCACGATTCATGCACGAGTGAATGTGCTTGTACAGTGCCTTACTGTAGGATTCAGCAGTCAAACTTTCAGTCCCTGTCTGCAGAGGTGTCATGACGTTTGTCACTTCTGACTTCAGTAGCATGAAGTTGGCTTTGGAGAATTTTTTTACGGAGGTTTCCTTACTGGGGGGTGGGATGTGGATGTCAAGGGTGATTAGCTTATGGTCAGACCTGACCAACGAGGGGGTGACCATAGGTGTGGAACATCAGTTTCCCATGTTGGTAATGACCAGGTCTAGGATTAGTTGATCCAGGGCATTGGAATTTATGAATTCCAAGAACTGTTGGGCAAAGGTGTTGGTACATGAGTAGTTTTCCCAGTTAATGGCAGGGTAGTTGAAATCACCCAGTATTAGGGTGTTTGGTTGTATCTTAATATTTTCCAGTATGTTTAGAAAGGTATAGTGAGAATCTTGGAGCATGGTGGGGGATCTGTAGCAAGCTACAATTTGGATTTCAGTCTTACCTAGTATTAGTTGCACCTGGAGAATTTCAGACGCATTGTGTTGGGCAACTAGCCTGGTGTTGTGAATATCCTTGGTGAATATGGACACTCCTCCACCTTTAGTGTTTCAGTCCTGGTTTGGTAGCCAAAAAGTGTGGTAAGAGTTGTAGCCTGGTATTGCAGGGATGCTCTCTGGAGCCTTGAACCAAGTCTCAGTTACTGCACAGATATCGATGTTCTCCATTTTTAGGAGTGCCTCAAAAGAGTGCGTTTTGAGGTTTAGATTTCTAGCATTGAGTAGCATTACCTTCAGATTTTGCATGCTTGTACCTGTTACGGTGGTGGTTTTGTCCTTTGAACTTTGCCTAAAAAAGGCATTATAGGGGTGGCAAGAGCCTTAGCCAGTAACCTGAATACCAGGGTCAACAGGTGCAGACCATCTCTGGCAAAGCATCGTGGTCTGTCAATCATGTCGTCCCAGGCAGACAGATACTGGATCCCCTTAGAATGACACCAGAAGCTTAGCCAATTGTTGAAGTCAGTCATTTTGTCCTTATACTGTGGTATCATTCTGGACGAAGACAGGATGCTACTCAGGGCTAGGGTCATATCTGCCTGGGCCACATGATCCGAGAGCTCTTCATTGTCTCTTTTCATGTAGTCCAGGGAGGTACGTCTCAAGTCATTCACTCCAATATGGACAATGACAGAGTCGTATTTGTACTTGTTGTGGAGTGACTGAGAGTCAAGTATGATCATAATATTTAGGCTTTCTTAAGAGTTTTCTTTTTGTTTTTTGTTGTTTAATAAAGTTGAGGCTAATATCAGAGTGGGAATCTAATGGAGTGAGGATGTAGTCATGGGTGGCATTTGTTTCTCTCCTTTCAACCTTAGTGCCTAACCATTTGTCCCCCTGGGATGAGATAAGACAGTATTTAGAAATAACATAGCATTTATAATATTCTGTCAGAATTATTGGGTGAATAAATAAATGTAACTAAGGAATTGATTTTTTTTGAGCTGTGACACTGGATCTGAATTGCCTAGACATGTTAATGCCTTGTTAAGAGTAATTCTGGTGGTGCCAAAAAAATAATTACTAGAAAATTGATATCAAAGTTTTAATCAACTGTATTATGTGCATGTGTGTGCCTTCTGTGGAAGGTTGGGCACCGGGCTGGCACCTCTGCACTGTAAAACTCCACTGCCAATCATGAGCGGTTGGGTGATCCGCTGTGGCGATCCCTAACCGGGAAAAAGCCGAAAGAAGAAGAAGATTATTTGAAGTACTGAATACTGTAACACAGATAAAAGAACTGGAAGTGTGATTTTTAGAAAAGAGAAGGAACAAATTACACAGAAAAGAATGGAAATGTTGGGAACAACACATGCAGAATAATGTCTTGGTGGAGGAGTGAGGTTTAAGGGAATGCAGGAATTGAGCAATTAATGTAACATTGATGATAGTTATACAAAAGAATATATGTGATGTATAATGTTTGTAACTCGGAACATGTTATTATGGTTTGTGTTCTTTTATATAAATGTGTATTTGCCTGTGTCTTAAGTGACAATTCAATAAAGGTGTTACCAAAAAAGTATGCCAGATAAAATAAATAAATAAAACAATAAATAAAACAGTAAATACTTGCACAAAGCAGATGTCCTGATATCTAAGGTAGTATATCAGACTGTAATACAATGGGGATGCTACATGGAAAATAATGCTACATTAAATACTAATTGATTTACAGTATTTTAAAGTTAGAATAGGAAATAACACTTTATGCACATCCAAATTATAAGTGGGTGTGGTCTTACTTAAAGGAACATGGTGTAACTAATAAAGATTGCCTGTCAGAAATGAGATAAAAAAGTACTCAACACTTAAATGTGCAATCAAGAAAGTGTGGTTATTCTGACTTCTATACTGTACTAAGAGCAAGACTGCGGTGTTTTGGTGAATTTGTCTCATTCTAATCTTATCTTATCTTACAGAAGATGTGCAGGAGTGCAACAAAACAGTTTTAGAGAATTTGACTTCTGATTCCTATCTTTTTACTTTGAACTTCCCTGATGAAGTCACACTTTTTAATGTCAGTAACTTCTTTTCACATTTCTGCTATGAAGTCAGTAACATAATGTAGCCAGTTGTTCTTAGTACTCAGAATACATGTTTTTTCCTGATGATGTTTCAAAAACATAATTTGGATAAAAAAAATAAGAATCTTTTTGCAGTAAACAATGCCTTAATCATAGATTTGTATTTGCCTTGTTTATAGATGTGATCAAATACGTGAAGATGTCCTAATGCTGTAAGCTGAAAGTGGTGCATATGTATTTTAACTGGGGGGTGGGGCAGGATGTGGAGTGATAGCTGCATTTGTACATACCGACATATCTCTCAATTGTCTGTGATTTTTGCAAAATGTTCCCGATTTTGCCTGACATCTTTTTGCTGACCCTCATAATAATGTCTGATTTTCTGGTAAATCATTAATAATTACAGTCAGTCAAGTAATGCCAGACATTAGAGTGTCATACTTATTATTGTTTTGAAAATGCATATCAATACAAATCCTGTTCTTTTATTAACTTTTTAAGTAAATTGAGTAATATTAAAAATTTCCTTGATTTTGGGCCTTCTCCACCCATTGTTTTGGGTTTCTCCGGAGTTCTTGGGAAAGAAACTGATATGTATGCATGTCAAGTGGGTCAAAAGGCAATAACATGAAACTGTCTGTAGATAAAAATCTCTACCATATTCCTGAACATAGCCTCAGTCTTCTGTCAGTCACACTTTATTTTAGCTGCTTATATAGATCAAATTACAACTAATAAGAAATGGCATTTTTTCAGATTCATTTCAACATTCTTTTTAGAATATTTATTGTTTTTCTCACTTTAATGTTGTAAACCAAAAGTCAGTTTGCATTCAGGATTTGTGATATCTGACTTGGATTAAGCTGCAGTGAGTACTATAGTCAGTGAGCCTAACAGATTACAGTTTTAGCACACCCAAAGCAATTGACATTTTCTGGGATGTTTCAAAGTGAATGAAGCTGACCACAATGCTTCTCCCCGAGCAGACAGGCTACCTAGGAGTCAAAGGCTAGCTTGATGAAACTGAAGCATCACACTGGACTAGTATTCATTTACAGAAAATCCATGACATTTCATAAATTTGGAGCTTTCCCTGAAAAAGGTGTTTTAGAAAATGACTTTATGTGATGCACACACATAAAAAGAGGAAAGAACAAAATTCTGTTTAACATCCATATATAAATAATTTTAACAGTCTTCAATAAAGCAACATAACAGGGGTAAAATAATCTTAATGAACATTGTACAATCAGAGAGTGAATTGCATGCAATAAAATCTAAAGTTTAGTTCTCCACTACAGCTAAATTAGAAACTTCCGTGTGTGTGTGTGTGTGTGTGTGTGTGTGTGTGTGTGTGTGTGTGTGTGTGTGTGTGTGTGTTTGCCCGCCTGTCTTTGTGTACCCAAGTGTCACATGCTGAACTCAATCATCTCTGTTGTGTTACTTTGTAACAGTGTCATTTTATTTATGTTTGAAGAAGTTACCTAGCTTCTCCAGTAGAACCTGTTTGTGAGCATTTCTTACAAAATAAAAGAAACTGCATTGCCCAGTTTCCTTGTTTTACTAATTGCTCACTAGAATGAATTTGAAATATTAGAAGTGGAAATGCATTCACAGAATCCCATACCTACAACAGGTATGGGGTCTTCTATTACATATGTTCTATTGTACTGTATTACTATATATTGTAAGTCTGCTGCCAACTAAAGGGTTAGGTCAATTGAGGTGCTTGAATACCAATTAATGGTATTCTTTTTCTAAAACACCTTTGCTTGATAATTAATTTTTTCATCTTAAACTGACACAATGCCCTGCTTTTCATAAAGTATCACAATTAGTCATGTTTCCTATTATCACTGAGAAAATTTATAGAGGGAATGCTATACTCCAAATGAATCAGATTTAACAAGTTTAAGCATTTGAGCAGTATCTTGCAGCTAACTACTTCAGCATAAAAGTTTTCTTTAACTGTGTAAGCAATGTCTTCAATTTAAGGCTGGAAGTTATTGTAAATTCCCAGCCCAACTAGAGGAGGGGCATAACAGTCAGGTAAGAGGTGCTTGCAGCTATGAGAGAACAAACTGCAGGCAATATCTGCATAGTATTGTGTCCATGTGTGCAGTGTACAGGAAGTGGTGCATTCCACTGTAGGTGATAAAATATATAGCAACTCTGCATACGTTGCCTCCATGCACTCACACACACACACACACACACACACACACACACACACACACACACACGCACACACACACACACACACATTTATATATATATATATATATATATAGCATATGTTTGTATGCATGTGTCTTTCCTCTCCTCCAAAGGCCCTAGTTTAAGATGCACAGTGCAGACTGAGGTCTTTGACTATTTTACATGGTGATATGGAGTTCAGTTCTTCTGATATTTGCATTGTGTTTACCTAGGGTTACCACCTGTCCCACTTTGCGAGGGACAGTCCCTCTTTGGGCAGTTGTGTCCTGACAAAAAATTTAAAAAATGGCAAATGTCCTGAGATTTTAGGACACAATTATTTCCTATATTTTATGTAATAGTTGCATAAAACAGTTATTTTGTATCTAAAATACCTAAATGTTATAAGAACCAGAATAAGCAACTAAAATGCTACAAGAATAAGCTTTTATTTAGGCAAAAAAGTTAAGTTCTATCCTTTGTACTGACCGTGGGTATGTGTCGGCCTGTAAAATCTGATGTTTGTACTGAAAAAGTCCCACTTTGGCCATTTGAAAAGGTGGCAACTCTATGTTTACCTCATGATGCCTATGTACTCTGTGGGAGATATTCCTGTTATGTGATGTAACAGATTATTTTATTGAATAGGTAAGTTCCAGGTGGCCAATGGTTTCTTTTCAAGGGAGATCTGAGGTGGTATTCATACTGACTAGGGGAAATTTGGCCAGGTCACTGGAAAACCTCTCCTACACTTTTTGATCTTTAAAATCCACCTGAGCTACCACCAAATCAGACAAATGGGGCCTCAGTTTAACATTGCAACTGAAGGCTGGTACATTCAGGAGGGCAACACCCCCCCCCCCTTCCCATTATGCTGCTCTGAAGTTTCAGTATTGGAAAATAAATTCAACTACCTGGTGTGGAAACAGAAGCCACAGCCATCTGCCCAAAAGGTAACTGTGCTGCCTGTTGAGTTACAGAGACTGCATTACGTGCTCTGACTGTACACATGCATGGCTATACATGCTAGCACTGCAGAAGTTACAGGACTTATGTAATATATTGAAAAGTACATACCTAATGTATTTGATATACCCACGCCTCTAAGAAACTGCTAGAGCAATATGCTGACCTAGAAAAGAGTATGAGAAGGAAAGGTACTTTGAACTTTTCAGGAAACTAATAACAAATGCACCAACATTAAAATACTATAATAAGTCAGTTGTGTTGCAAGTAGATGTTACAGTGATAAAAGAGCTTTGGTCTTGCAAAAGAACAGATAAGTTGCCTATAAGTCAAGAGCACTCACAGATGCACAAAAGATATGCTCAGATAGAAGATAAATTGTTAGCAGTAGTGCATGGATTTAAGAAATGCCATAACTGTATTTATAGTAAAAAAAAAACAAAACATTCAAATGGAAACAGACCACAAACCCTTGCAAAACATATTCGTAAGGACTTTGCACAACATACATTCATAATTGCAGATGTTATTTACACTGCAAAAGTATAATCTGCAAGTAAAATACAGACCATGCAAGGAACTACACAAAGCATGTATGCAGAGTAGGGCATGTCAGCCAGAGAAGCGTGAAAAGTTTTTAGAACTGTAAACTCTTTGTATAGTACATCGGTTACCAAAGACAGAAGAAAAGTAAAATAATTTCAGAGGTGTATTAACACTGACCTGTTTGTTTATTTACATTTGTTAAATGGAAAAGTCCAACTGGGAAGTTCCACTTTAACTGGAGTACAGGGGAGCAAATCTCCAAGACAAACACTGGGCAGCACATGAATAATATATACAGTTTCAAGGTGAATTATTGATAGCGAATGAGTGAATAGTAGATACAATAATTGTACATCATATGACAATGCACACCATAAAATCATAAAGATTAAACAGTTAATATATGGAGATCGAAATTACACTATTTCGAAATCCAGTATTAGATGCCCACTAATGCGAAAGTGCACTTCACCAAACACCACTTGAGCGAATGGTTACGGACCTTAGGGTTAGAACTTGGGTTAAGAATAGTGGATAGCTAGTAGGGCTATCCGCTATCTTTAACCCAAGCCCTAACTCTAAGGTCTGTGACTACCGCACCACAGTGGAGGACATTGCCTGTTCATTCTAGTGGTGTTCGCGAAAGTGCACTTTCATGTTAGTGGGTATCTACTACTGGATTTCGAAATAGTGTAATTTCGATCTCCGGTAGTAGACCCATATATATATATATATATATATATATATATATATAGGGATCTAGGACTATTGAACGAAAGTTCAATAGTCCGAATTCACAATCACCGAACACACTTTAACGAAAGCGCTTTCACCAAAAAAGCGCTTTCGTTAAAGTGTGTTAAAAAAAATACATTACATTTATGTTTTTTGCAGGGGGGCAAGCCCTCCTGCACCCCCACCCCCCCTCTACTTTAATATTCTCCTCCGAGGCTGCACTACAGTGGGGAAAAGGGAATTTTCCCTTATCCCCACTTTAGTGCGATCTCCGCAACAGGCATAGTTTTGCGAAAGTGCTTATTCGGTGAAAAGCACTTTCACGCAAGTATGCCCGGCCAAATCTGTTTCAGTGATGTTGCTGTTCGGGGATCCATACATATATATAACTTTGCAATCACTTTCTTGAATGTCAATTATTTGAATGGCTGATTGTCAAAATCATGGTTTATAAAGGGTAGGAAACTGAAGCAAGAGTGGTCGACCACGTTTTGTCGAGCTGCATGGTGCACTCGACCTTTCAGCAAGCAACATACTGAGACTTCACACATCAGTGAGGAACAGGGAATTAGCCCAGTTCCTCACTGTAGTGCGATCTCTGAGTTGGTATATTTAATGTTCAGGGGGTGTAGGAGATGCATCCCCCTAATGGGAGATGCAGGGGGTGTGTAGATCCCCTGCAAAATAGTACAAGTAATATACTCTTGAATGTAGAGTTCAACAGTACATTACATGGAGTTTGATGTATTCAGTTTCGTTGTGGGTTACTATTCGGAATTTCAGATTCAACATTTAAGGTCAACATTGTAAACGTTCGACTGATGTTGATCCAACATTCCCATAGTAAACCATGGGGTCTGCTTTGCTTCATTGAAAGCTCATTTCACTGAATTTCATTTCACTGAAGTAAAGTACTAGCACTGTGTAGAGTACTGTAAGACAAGTAAAATGTATATGCCCTTTTCCCCACTGTAGTGTGATCCTGGAGTTAGTATATATAGTTAGGGGGGTGTGGGGGCACAGCTCCCCACTTAGTTTGGGTTTATATTGTCTTCTGGAAAGATTAAGTCAATGGTGTTGTAAGTATGCATGTCTATGGTTTAAACTGTATTGTTTTGAAGCTTGTGGTGAAATATAATATAAAACCAAACTGGATGGGGGGGGGGGGGCTGTGCCCCAACTATATATACTAACTCCAGGATTGAACTACTGTGGGGAAAAGGGCATATACCTTTTACTTCCCTTACAGTACTCTACACAGTACCAGTACTTCTTTTCAGTGAAATGAGATTTGGTGAAATGAGTTTTCAGTAATTTGAGCTTTCAGCAATTTGGTTCAATGAAACAAAGTAGACACACACACACACATATATATATATATGTATGTATGTATATATATATATATATATATATATATATATATATATGTATATATATATGTATATTTTTAACTTAATATGAAGAAGAAAAATGGGAACATACCAAATTCCATCAGAAGGCTATATTTTGCAAATATGCATCAATGGCAGTAGTAACACTGGTAATACAGTTCTTTAGTAATGGAATAACATTATCCTCAAAATAAAATTGACATGAATTGAGGACACTGGAAGATGAAGGAGATGTATTAGTAATTGTTGGAAAACAAGATTATAACTCAGCATAATGTGTAAAGAGCAATTAGTATGTAATGGTATGAAGCGACATTGTTAAATTGATTGTTAGAAATATCAATTAGATTGGTTGAGACAATTAAATTACTCCAAAATAATATATCAGTTTTGAGCAAGATGGTCAATTAGCAAATTTTTGAAGTGCTTCCTGGATGGAGGACACCTGAAGTTGTGTAATATAGTTTGTTCCAGAGTTTTCCAGTACAGAACAAGAATGCAAGCCAGAAAGTCTATTTTTTATTTTTATTTTTGTTTGTAAATCTACTCACTAATTTACTGATGTTCATGGATCATGAGAGGACTATTTCCTTGCTGTTTTGCCACATAATGAGGAGAGTTGGAGAAGTAGAAACATTTATATACAAAGGATATGGGAATAACAGACTGTGAATTGCAATAAGTTATGGGATCCAGAGGGATGCTATTGTAGGCCTGCTTCATTTTATGTTGTAGAGGAGAAACAATTCAATTTAGAAGATGTGTATAGTACAGATGAGAAAGCAGAGGGAAACAACTGGCTATAGGAATCATTGTCTTATCTGTAATGAACTCTTTGGCACTGTATAAACTATTCAGTTTCATGTTGATTTCCACAACAACATTTTTAACATGTAGGTTAATCTTTAATTTATTTTCAGTTAGACACATAAAGAGTTTGGCAGAAAGGACTTTCTCAGTAGTAGTTGAGTCCAAAGCAGTGATGATTATTTAATAGCTCAATAGATTGGCTCAATTGTACAGAGTTAGCATTCACAACATGGGTGGAGCAGCTTTTCTAGTTTGGGGGACTGGATAACATCATTGACCCATGCAACAGAGCCAGCTCTCTATGGTATGAAAGGATTGCACTTTAGCACTAACAGACTCAAGTGAATAATCTGTGAAAGCAGTCAAGGAGTTATCTGAGTTTTGTAGTACCTTAGACTCTCTACAATGATTTGTATGGCATTATGGCATTCACAAAAATTGTGACTAGTAGAGGCTCTAGCACAGAACTGTGAGATACTCTAGCATTTACTGGCAATAAAGGAGAAACAGCATTACTCCATCTGACAGCATGTGTGCTTAGACAAATATCAACCATCTAATTGTACTTACCCTCAGATCTATGCTATCCATCACTTTAATGAGCCAAAGACAGACTCTACCTGAAGCTTTGTATAGGTCTAGAAGGCCTGTGTCAAACTGAAAATATAAATGTTTCATCTGCTTGATCAAGTTGTATAGCCTCAGTCCTATGATATGGCCACAAACCATGTTGTGTGTCAGATATTAACTTGCAATTAAAAACAATCTGAGAGATATTTGGTACACATTTCCATAATATGTTAGAAATGGAAGACACTAAGCTATTGGTCTGTAATTATTCAGTACAACAACCAAGCTTCATTTGTGCTTATGAACAATTACAGTTTGCTTCCTGCATGTTGGTACTCGCCCTTCTTCGATGAACATACTGATAATCATGGTTATGGGATATGTGATGGTACATGTAGCAGATTTTAGGAATTCTAAAGGAAGACTGTCAGTGAATTCAGACCCTGACTTTAGTTTCTTCATGTATTTGGCTACTTGGCTGATATGAACTACACTGAGAGAGAAAATGTTATGGTTTATAAAATAAAACAAATGCGGGTAAGAGCCAGGAAAATGAAACTAATAAAATAAAAAACTAGCACAACTTCAGTGAAAGCACACCATAAGCGCCATACCTTCACCAAAATGAGGATGCCATATCACAGTCCTTCGAAAAAACAGATGCATTTATTGATTAAAATAAACAAGTTAAGCGCTTTCATCCCTCAAAATGTGAAGAGACTTTATCAGAACAATCCAAGAACTGACATATATATATATATATATACACACACACACCCCAAATAACAACGTAATTAATTACAACTCAATTCATTATTAAAGGGCACTTGCCTGACAACATAATACACCATTGTAATAAAATACAAAAAAAACATAAAATTATGTTATTTAAAACATTATTTAACTTCTAAGGCTCTTATCTTTAATACGGGAACTAATTAAATATACTTGTTGATACCTAATGTAATATTAGAATGCAATTTGGTAATCCAATCAGATTATTTATGTTCTAAAGTAAGCTCCCACCACCCTCCCCTTGGATTACTTGGGACCTGTCCCAAAATACCAAACTTAAATTTAGTAAAATCTTGACACTGTAATGTGTGTTTATATAAAGAATTATTAATATGACCTTTTGCTATTGCATATAAATGTTCGTATGTTTTTGTTTTTCGCTTTCTTTCTGTCTTCCCAACATAGTAGCTTCCACAAGTCTGGCAATATGAAATACAAACTAGCCCTTTTGAGTTACAATTACCTTTTACTAGATTAAACTTGTAACCCATGCCCCTTAAAGTAATACTACTTGACTCTAAAATGGAGGGACATTGTTTGTACATATCACACTTTGTCATACCTTTACACATTAAAATCATAAAATACACAGAATGTTCAAAAAGGTACTTAAGATTTTTACCAGTCTTAAAGAGAAAATGGGGTTCATGACCAAGAATGTTTAAAATATCAGGGTTACCCCTAAATATACTCCAATTTCTAGAGATGATGGCTCTAATCTTGTTCCCACCATTGCCAAAAGGTATAATCATGCTACCACTATGATAAGAATTCGCCAGACCCTTATTAATGGTGTCTCCAAAACTTGGATCACCTAATAAGGGTTTATATTTGGCTACTTGGCTGATATAAACTGCACTGAGAGAGAAAATGTTATGGTTTAGTTTAGCATGTTTACAAGAGTCAGTTTTGTGTTGGCTTGATATAAATTTGAGAACTGAATCACAGAAGTCATGAGCAACTTCTAGAACATTCTTATTGTCACTAAGATTGGTTTATGGAGAGGTGGATTGACAGAACCCTGGATGAAGGGAATGATCTACTGGTTTTCAAATTTTTTGGGTTATCTGAATGGATTACATTTTGATTATGATAGTATTTTACTGGGCAGAATAGCACATTTTTCTTTGCTCTGAATTTGCTATAATGTATGTGTTCTCTAGTTATAAGGTTAGTAACCCATAGATGGTCCTTATTGTATAGCTTGGAAATAAATCCAGAGGAGATTTGTAGAAATTATTTGTTTTTTTATAAACTGGGGCAAATTGATTTATGATATTAGTAAAATGGAGATTAAATACTAAACCACTTTCTCCAGTAGGACTTTGTTTAGGCATGCCTAATTTATGGCTTTTACCAGTGAAACTTTTTTTAACTTTTGCTAGATACCATAAAGCAGAAATAGGAATTAGGTCACTAATGATATTAGCCAGGATGCATGTAAGGTGAAGATTTTTGGGATTACTAACAAGCGTACAGTCAAGGAAACATTTGCGACCTGACATTTCATCAGCTTGTGTTGTAGCAGATATGATCTCTGTAAAAACATAAAGCTGTAGTACATGATATCTGGAAGAGTTGCTGAAGACTCTTTGTTCTGTGTTGAAGTTATTCATAATTTTACGCTCAGACTTAACATTTCTGCAAAGCTATTGTAAAGCTGCTTCAGCAATTGAGGCATCCTTTGTTGGGGGGGGGGGGCACTTTCAGTAAACTGATTTTAATGTGTGTCAGAATAGATTCTCTTTCAACTGAGGAGAGAATTTGCATTTCTGAGAGAAAACAAGTAATATCACAGGTCATATCAACCATGTAGAGGACTTCAACATTACCTACCTCTTTATGTGGTCAGTTACATCTAAACATAGAACAGTCTGGTAGAGACATGGATTTATCTAAGTCTCCAGATTTCAGCAATGTTTCTACCAGTTATACAATGTCATACTGACAGAAATCAATTCAACTGTGTGAGAAATGAGTTTTGTTCCATACACTTCTAGCATTAATGGTTATGAATGTCAGACCCTGTAACTCTATCCATATATTGTTAGTTGGATCAAAGACAGTAAAAATGACATGTTGTAGACCAGGATTAGGATGTACATCACCACAGGTAGGTATGGAGATTTTACAGGTTCTGTAATAGTATGATTTTTTACTAATGATTACACTGAAGATTTTCTTGCCCTGTTTTCTGCGATTGATGGTGACCAAAAGTTTGATATGTACTGCTGGTCTGTATTGGGACTTCATGGTAAGTATATGCAGATATATAAAAGACTTCAACATGCATTCCTGTTCGAGAAGAGTACCAGCCATAGCCCACTTCTGGTAGTATAAACCATATCACAAAGTTATCAGCCATAAGGTAATAGATGATAGTTAACACCCAGGGGGGTTAACAAAGACAACATCAACATTTTATGAGCTGACTTCCTTTTATAGGCTACTAACAGTTGTGTATAATTGGTCAGAGCTGATAAAGGTGTGGCTTTGTTGTTATATATAGTAACCTAACTTAGGGTCAGGGGGTGTGTCTGGGGCAGGCATGGCAACCAAAAGTCAGTAGTAGTAGTAGCACCTTTACTATATTGGAGTGAGTATATCATTACCTATTTATTGTGGCAGGGAGGAGAAACTAACTGAAACTTTTACTCGGTTACAAAAGACCTAAGCCAGAAAGCCTGACTAGGGAAGGTAAATGTTTGTATAAGGAGAAAGCTAGCTGTCCAGGATTGAGTATAGGATTTAGTGGGGAAGAAAGTGAATGGACAAGTTGAATAATGAAGAATGCTATTATTAAGAGAACTAAAAACAAGTGTTAATTAAGGAACTCATGCCACTCCACTGATCACTGGGGCAGGGAACTATTGTAAGAAATAACATGAATACTTACCAAGAAAAACAAACAAAGAAGCCTTTATTGAAAATTACTAAACATAATCACTGTCTAACTGATTTGCACTTTTTTTAATTTAAATAAAAAAAAACACTGGAAAACCACATATTTAAAGAATTAAATCATATGATTTAAAATTAAGTAACAAAATATAACATTGTCAGTGTTTTAAAATCCCATGCTTCAGAAAAGGCTTTAAATTTTATTGATCATTCAGTCGAGCCAGTCCGACAGCATTAAATTCAGTGATCCATTCATGCTCAGTCTTTTCGGTTAAACTTAAAATATAACTTTTTCTTACTCTAACATTTACTGACTTTAAACAATGCAGCTTACTTTTCTGAATAACATGCCTGGATGATGCATTTTTAACACTTATAGGTTCATACGGAAGTACTAGGCTAGCTACCCTTGCAGGCCATTTTAAACCTAACCGATTTCTCTTTTTGTGCTTGAACTAATCTATCCCATTTGGTTAGAATATGATCTCACCTATCCCATGGACAATAATTATATATTACCCCTAATGAGAATAACTGGCATCATACCATAAATAATTTGAGGAGAACCATGCATGGAATAAAGCATTTAGGGGCTGCCTCTGTCCATTACTAGTCCAGGGGCAGCCCAGGGTAAATTTTCTGTTTCCCATCCACAGATCTAAGTTGTGCTTGAATATGGACATTGATGAACTTTGTTTTATGTGGATGGTGAGTAAGTTCTGCAGCAGCGGTGTCCTCTGTGAGAGATACCTGTCCCTCCAAACCATTCTGTCTATGTTGCAGAAGAAATTTATATCCCTAAACCAAGTATTTCTTATGCTATTTGACTTGCTGATGTGCAGTAAGTCAGTCAGTAATGAATCAGAGGATGCCTTGTATGAGAGACACGTGACACATCTTAGCAGTCTGCAGGATATCGGGTATAGTGACAGAGTTTTGAGTCAGTCCATGTAGGACATGTTGTTTAGGTCTTTTATCCATTCAATAAGGTATCTCTGTGGCCATTCCAATTATTGCATGTGTATAGACAGATACATGCCAAAGGGGGGCATTATATTCAATGACTGGCCTAATGGGGACTGAGCCAAGGGGGGCAATGACACCCCTAGATATAGACATAATCCCTTTATTTATAAACTGTGCAATATAGAATGACTTTCTTACAACAATAGATACATGTAGGTCAAAAGTTAGATCACTGTCCACATAAGTTCCCAAATCCCAAACAAATGGGTCAGCTCTTAGGGGTGTATTGTCAATGTGGTAGTTCACTGGGGTAGATGATGTCCCAAAGGATATGATAATGCATTTTTGGCATTTAGTTTCAGTCCATAATTTTGGCACCAGTTATTTATTTGAGACAAACCTTACTGCAGGATAGCTAAGTAATTTGGGGATTCAATGACTGCTCCTAGTTTGCAGCCATCTGCAAACTTAGTCAACCCAAGCCTTTTGGTATTGGCTTTTACTTCAGAAAAGTAGATGACAAACAGATGAGGTCCCAACACAGAACCCTAGGGGAGTCCACTGTTGACTGGTCCCTTTCTGGAAGTAACTCACCCTATTTTGCTCATCTGCATATCTGTGAGCCAGCTGGCAATCCAGCAGGTGACATAGGGTTTATTGCCAGTTTATTTAGCTTTTCCTCTGTGCCTGAATGGGGAATTGTATCAAAAGCTTTGGCCAGGTCGAGGTATGTGGTATTTACCATTTTGCTTTCATCTGTTTCTTTGGCGACCTTTTCAAAAAAGTCCACCATATTGAATAAAATCCACCAAACTGAGTAAGCATGACCTATCCTTGACAAATCCAAACTGAGATTGGTCCAGTGTCTGGAAGTTCCATATGTCCTGATTGATTAATTCCATGATAAGTCATTCCATGGCTTTGCATATAAGGTTGGTCAGACTTACAGCTCTGTAACTGCCTGGATCTGTGGGAGGTCCTCCCTAACATAAGGGAAGGACTATAGCTGTTCTCCATTCACTTGGTAGAAAACCTATATTGGCCCTGAGACTGAATAGCGTTGTTAGGGGTGTGACTAAATCATGCTTCATGCTATTTAGGTTTCATCCTGGGATATTAGGATATTGTCAGGATCCACTGATGTAGTATTTTTAGCTTTTATTACCACTTTTAGGACTTGTATTTGTTAATGCCTTTCTTTAGTTGCATTTAGTTTTTATGTACACTGTACAATTAGGACACACAGGTACATAAACTAAATTTTAAGTAGCAGATAGGGATAAAAATTAAAGGTATTTCTTTTTTTGTGTGTATCAGGTGGACACACACCTTAGAGTCTGAAATACACTTGCAATAATTTTAGTAATGCTATGGTTGCATACCTCCATGTTCTGAAAGTGTTTTCCTCATTAAAATTACAGCATAATTTTATCTTCAAATTTGGTTTATTTTTAAAAGTAAAACTAGGTAAGTCACTACCAACACCTCTAATACTAGTATTTGCAGTTGATACGTCACAATTCTTCTTTACTATACTGCAGACAGTATTAACATTCATAGAATAAGTGATTGGAAATCTCATATTCTTTTCCTTGGTCCTTGTGAAGTTCACATCTCTTTAATTATGAAATGATTGTTTCACAGTGGTCATCTTAGAATTAATAACATCTAATATAAACAAATCTACCTCTTCACTATTATAAACTCTATTACTGAACTTTCTTTTCATATTTACAACTACATGTGATAAAATTTTGGATTCACTTGTTAGATTTTTGCTCTCAGCAAGTGACCTTTCATTATACTCATATGTATGAAATTTGGGTACATGCTATTATGTTCAAGATAAGAATTCCTTTTATAATCCTTTATAATCTAGTATTATGATAACTACACATATCACAATATACAACAAAAACAAGATAATTTGTTCACTTTTTTTTCTAATAATATTTTATTAGAGTTTCAAATCAAGCATAAACAATAATAAGTTCTCAGTAACAGTGAAAATATTCTGTTAATATCAAACAGAGTAGAACCCAAATTAGTTTTCTTTTCTGTAAAGGAAAAAAGAAAAATGTGTTCACTTGAGTATTGAGTTGCAAGCTATGGAAAATCAGTTGCATTATTCAAATACTGTATAAAAGAATGTACTGAATCAACATCGCTGTCCCAGACATAATAATAATAATAATAATAATTATTATGTGCTGTCCAAAAACTGAGAATTGAAAAGGATTTGATCAATATATTTATTTTCATTTAATAAACACAATTTCTCCCATTCACTTAATACTAAAGTTACTAAGATATTGACAAATGGAATGCCCATTGCTATGCCAATCATTTGGAGAAAAAGTTGTCATTAAATAAGAATACACTGTTTTCTAAAATTCTAAAATTAATTCTAACAACAAACAGATTAAATTAATTTTAGAATTTGCAAAATCACTGTGAACGGACAATTATGCTTGTATATTATCAGTTCCAAATATAAAAATTATGATCTCCTCACTGATAGACAACATTGATTCTGTCCTAAATACAGCATCCAGACTACCAACTTTTCAAACACTTCAGAAATTTTCTCTAATGTAGCCAAAGTAGTTGACTTCAAAAGAGATTTTGAGATGAGATGACTGACCCCAACATCTAGGAGGACCACCTGCACCCCAATCCAGTTGTGTCCTTATGTAACATGAGCATTTATTAGGAGGGGTATGTTAGGAAGTTTCTAGAGGTTATGTTGGGGGATGGTATGTTAGTTTGGGAATAGTTACTGTCTGCATCTTTCTATCAGAGAGATGGGGAGCAAACTCAGGGTGAATTTCTGATTTCCTATCCATTGGTCAAGGTTACGCTTAAATAGGGTTAGGGATGGACTCTGTTTCACATGGATGAGTAGCCTGTTTCAGAGTATGGGAATCCTCTGAAACACATGTCAGTTTTACCAATATGTTCTACTTATGTCGCAAGCAAAATTTAAATCCTTGGATGTAATGATTTTGATGCTGTTCATTTTGCAAATGTGCAAAGGGTTCATCAGAGCTGGATCTGAGGATGTCCTGTATGGCAGGCATAGATCAACTTTTAGTAACCTGTAGGAAGACTGACTATACAAACTGTTTGACCTCAGGTTCTCCCTTAAGGTATGAAGAGTTATTTATTCAATAGAACCTTTTTTATCTCCTCTGATAACTCTCCATCACTCTCCAGAAGCACTACATCTGGAGTTACTAAAGGATCTATTTTGGCTCCTATACTATTTTCCCTATTTATAAATAATATCCCATGGTACCTTCCTCAACTAAACAGCATCATGTATGCAGAGAACACAGTTTTTACTTTGGCTAACAAATATAGCCCACAAATAACACTAACCTTACAACATTATTTCACATCCATTTGAAACTGGCTTACAAAAAATACACTGTTTGTCAATACTGACAAATCTACAGACATGATCTTTGAGATACCAAAAGACAATCCAAAATTTCACCACCAGTCATCTACAGATATGAAGGGGCTCCACTCCTTTGCACCAAAGAACAAAAATATCTGGGATCCTCCTAGATGGCTCCCTTTCTTTTCACCCTCATGACATCAACACTATCCCCGAAGTCTTCCAACAACTAAAGATAGGATATAGGATCACCAATCTTCTCCAATATGAAGCATATAGAGCAATTACAATAAATATCTTAATCCCCAGGGCTGACAATGCCTTACCCCTAATAGCCAATGTCCTAATAAAAAATATAGCCTTACTTTAGACAACAGAAAACAAGAGCTTTTGATTTATTGATCTATCCCATCATCAACCACTCTGGTGGCATAGAAGTATAAAGCCCTGACTACAACCCAGGTGACCCGAGTTCGATTAGGGGCTTGGGTGTTTGATGGAGCTGGCACAGAGGATGGGTTATTCCTAGCCTTGAGGGAGGGATTGTGCTGACATCCCTCTCCAGTTGATTTCTGGTGGAAGCCAGTGCTCAGGGAAGCTGGAAGTCAGGGATGGGGGGGACATGTCATAGTTTCCCTATGGCCAGCCAGTTGTAGCTACTGCTAGGCATGTCTGGGGAGGGACATAGGCCAGCAAAAAACTCCCCAGACCCTGTGGAAGACTGTAGGATTCCCTAATACCCAGCCAATGCTTCTGCTGAGATTAAGTGTATAACCCATAAGTGAACAGGGTTACTGGGTGTGTGAGGATAACTTGAGGGGAAAACTGGGGTCTGGATGAAAAAAAGAAAAAAAATTAATTTAGCCCATCATAGAGAGCATCATTGCTTCTCCATTCCATATATCAGTTGGCTCCCAATTGCAGTAGGATGCACTAAATACTCAGTGCTCTCATTTTCATAGGGTCATATTTATATACTAGGGTAAGAGCCACCAGGGCCTTTATAAGCCTAGCCATTCACTCCAATCCAATTGTGACCCTATGTATTATGGGTATTTATTAGGAAAGAGTAAAGGTTATGTGGGGGGGTATGTCAGCTTGGGAACAGCTACTGTCTGCCTCTGTCTATCAAAGACAAGGGGGCCAGACTCAGTGTGAATTTCCAATCAGTTTGAGTTTCCTCTACTGATGCAGACACCTCGAGTTGACAATTTTTCTCTAAAAGCACCCTTGAATTTTTACCAATACATAGTTGTACACAGGGCAACAAGTTTGCCTTGATAAGCACTGCAAACGAGATACTCCTGATATTATTCTGTATTTTTACTGCTGTTTAATCAATAAAAGGGGCCTGTTGCCATAGATATGAACTCTCCCACTCCCTATGTTACCAGCATGGTGCACATGAGCATCCTGAGGCAATGTAGAAATTGCCTCATGTTTACTGACCACCAGCTAATTCTCAAACAAACTGATAATGTATGAAAGATGTATTTACACAATGTCACTGGAGACAAAGCTGTCACATAAAAGCACTCCTAGTTTGTCAGGAGTACACATGCCACACCAATCACATAGAGTTCAATACAGACAAATAGACCCACATATGCTGAAGCACTTAAATGTAAGCTTCCTAAACCCCAAAGACGTCCTAGACAAAGTACACATAACAAATACTCTAGAAACCCTGAATGCATTCTTTCAAAACACCTACATCAACATATATAGCCACATCTCATGGAGCCTCTACTTTTAAGCTCATAAGGAAAACCACCATATAATCCAGCATTCTAGTCATTGGAGACTCCATTGTGAGACACACTGATGTTCCCTCTCACCAGACTGAGTAAGGAGAAAGTTATGGTCATTTGCTTATCAGGGGCCAGGATCCACCATATTACAAATGCACTCAAGTCATTGGACTACAGGTACCAGTACGACTCAATCACAGTCCATGTGGGTGTAAATAACTTGAAACATACCTCCCTAGACTATAAGAAGAGCCATATCATGGACATCTGGGAATTTTTGTCCTAGGCTGGTATGAGGATAGCATTGAGCAACATTTTACCTTCTCCAACGAAATGCTACAATACTAACATAAGATGACTATCTTTAATAACTGGCTTAGTTTCTGGTGTCATTCTAAGGAGGTGCAATATCTGTCAGCATGGAAGGAGATGGTCAAAAGACCACACTGTTTTGCCAGAGATAGCTTGTACCTCTCCCCTCAAGGCTTTTGAATTTTAGCTAAAACATTGTCCTCCCCCATAGTGCCTTTTTTAGGCAATGCCAAACAGAATACTTCAGACATAGCAAATCAAAACCAAGAAAATCTAAAGGTTTTACTGCTCATTGATGAGAGTCTAAGCAAGAAAATTCACTCCCTAGAAGCTCTCCTCACCCTTGAGAATGCCGATGTCTGTGCAGTCACTGAGATATAGTTTAAAGCCACAGACAGCACACTGGCAGTGCAAGGTTATAATGCCTTCCACACATTTAGACCAGCTGCTACACAGGCAGTGACTAAAGATGGAGGTATCTTGAATTAAATCAAAAATAAATATACCTCAAGGCTAGTCAAACAGGACAGTACACTTGAGTTTCTCCACATTCAAATCACCACAGGCAAACATCCCATATCACTTCCTTGCAAGCTATAGCTCCCCTTCTATGACCCAGGAAACCCATGACATGCATTTAAGCTGACTGGATGCACTCACCATCCAACCCAATGCCGTATTCATAGGCAACTTTAATTACTCCAGCATTAACTTGGAATCACATATGACACCAAATGTGCAGTCACAGAGATTCCTGGATTTTGTAAACACACACTTCCTGGTCCAGACTGTCAACATACTGACCAGGGGTGCAAACATACTGAATCTGGCCCTCACTAATATGGGAGAGTGCTGCACACCTCCTAGTGTAATGGCTTCTCCTGTAAGGTCAGACCACAAAACTGTCTCCTTTGAAGTAAAAATAAAACCTGGAACCCCAACTAACCCTGGAATGATCAGGAGCTACTCTAAGGCTAGCTTCCTACTATTTATTAAGTGATAACCTGGCAAAATTGCAAGTCCACATAAACTCCGAGAACACTGATGCCTACACAGAACTGTTCACAGAAACCCTATACAACCATGTAAATAGCTGCAAAGAGGCAGTTGTACCCACCAGGAAGAAGTATCTAACTCCCAAAAAAATGTCCATGGTCTCTACACATGGTAGAAGTGAAACTTCTGTAAGGAAATGTAAAGAAAATCAAATGAAATTATAAATAAAGGCATGGAACAGTCAGACTGTTGTAGGTAGAACAACACAATTAAACATTTATCAATACCCGATGAAGTGTAGTTAACACTAAATAATTAAAAAATAGGTCTTCCAAACAGTTCACATTTCTTGAAAACAGCACATCCAAGAAAATGGAAAAAGAAAAATGAATTGCAGATGTAGAGTTCAGATAATATTGAAGTCCCGCACTTAAAACCATAACCAGTGCCAGCCTTTCTCAAAGTCAGAGCCATGTTACTTGATGCAATGCTACCATCACAAAGCACATAGTATAAGGCATTATACAGATAACCTGAGTGATGTGCACATATATCCAACTTTTCTTGTGCATCTGTATAGGTTTTGAGCTGTGAGGGTGCAAATTTTGAAGTCAAGGTACCTTGTCCTTTAGCAATACTGGTCTGAGTTTGTTAAAGTTTGTGCTTGTCTTTGAGAACTAATAAACGTGCTGGTATAATATAGGTATGGCATGCCTTCTTGAAGATGACATATAGTATGCAACATTTACTGCACCCTTAAACATTACATTATTGGCAAGTGAATATTTTGTTGCTTTAGAATATTGTCATTGGCTGCAAAATACCACCACAGCTTATGAAAAAAGTGAACATAGACACAATTATTGCAACTGAGGCGTTTTAAATATTGAATACAGTACAGTATAAGCAAATGCACTTATACGCCTAGATTTTATATTAAACTCTCTGAAGTATTAAGTGCATGCTGTCATCATCCTAAACTGATCCCTGCATGAACCCAAGTTTTTACTGAACAGATTCAAAGCTCTGATCACTTTCTGTTTAAGTGTGTGTGTGTGTGTGTGTGTGTGTGTGTGTGTCTACTGAAACAAGAGGTGGAGTTGTAAAACTGGTGAAGTTTGAGTTGTAACTTGTACTAGCTTTCTACGAGGCAAACTGGCACTACCGTGGCCAGCGCTGTGGGCAGAGTCTGACGTCCACTTCCGTTTTACTACTCTTTTCACTCTGAATTGGCAGCACCACGCCTTAAGAAGTTTCACTTCAAAAATGCACACATCTTTCTAGATTATATTCCCCTTCAGTGTTATATCCAAATCTGCAACAGCAACTATCTCCAAAATTAAATGTTTCCATCAATGACCCCTTCTGTAATTTGCCATGTCTGCACAAACATTTCAAAGACAACAAAATGAAATGTTTCCCCCTAAAGTCTCTTTCAAGAAAATACTGATGTCTGCAGAAGCACTCGACTGTCTCCAAAATGAAACATTTCCCCAATGATCTCTTCAGTAGTTTGTCCAAGTCTGGACAATCACTTCACTGACAGTGTAATGAAAAGATTCCTCTTATGACTCATTGAGTATAATATCCATGTCTGAACAAGCACTTGACTGTCTCCAAAATGAAACATTTCACCAATGACCAAATCAGGATTACATGGATAACTGCACATGTACCTGACTGATTCCAAAATGAGATGTTTCCCCCAACTGCTCCTTCAGTAGTTTGGCCATGTCTGCACAAGTACCTGACTATCTCCAAAATCAAATGTTTCCCCCAATGATCTCTTCAGTAGTTTGTCCAAGTGTGGACATCCACTTTATTGCACTGTAATGAAATGATTCCTCTTGTGGCCCATTGAGTATAATATCCATGTCTGAACAAGCACTTGACTGCCTCCAAAATGAAATATTTCCCCAATGACCTCTTCATTAGTATATTCTTTTCTGCACAGTCTCTTTGATGCCAAAGTAAAACATGTCCCCTTCAGTAGTATATTCATTTCTTCACAAGCACCTGACTGATCCCAAAATGAAACATTTCTCCTTCAGTAGTTTGCCATGTCTGTACCAATCCTTCACACACATCAATATGAAACATTTCCCCCAATGACCCCTGCAGTAGTATATCCATGTCTGCACAAGCCCCTGACTGACTCCAAAATGAGATGTTTCCCCTAAGTACTCCTTCAATAGTTTGGCCATGTGTGCACAAGCAACTAAATAACTGTCTCCAAAAAGCATATGTTTCCCCCAATGACCTCTTCAGTAGTTTATCCAAGTCTCTACATGCAGTCGACTGACTCCAGAATGAAATGTTTCTCCAACAACCCCATCAGCAGTATATTGATGTCTGCACAAGTACTTGACTGTCTCCAAAATGAAATGTTTCCCCCAACTAATCCTTCAGTAATGTGGCCAGGTCTGCACAAGCAACTAACTACCTCCACAATGAAACATCTCCCTGAATGATCACTTCAGGTAGTTTGTGTAAGAATGCACAAGTACTGTCCTAACAACATAATGAAACGTTTCCACAAATGACCCATTGAGTAGTCTATCCATGTCTAAACAAGCACCTTACTGACTCCAAAATGAAACATTTCCCCTAACAACCACTCTCAGGTTTGGCCATGTCTGCAGAAGCACTTCTCTGTCGTCAACATGAAATGTTTCAGACAACAACCCCTTCAGTAGTTTTTCCATGTCTGCACAAGCACAAGCACTTGACTGACACCAAAATGATGTGTTTTACCCACAGACCTTCCAGTAGAATATCCATGCCTTAACATGCACTTGACTGACTCCAAAATAAAACATTTCCATCGACCTCTTCAGTAGTTTCCCTTGTCTGCAAAAACACTTAAAGACAACAAAATGAAATGTTCCCCTAAAGCGTCTGTCAGTAGTATACCAATGCCTGCACAAGCACTTGACTTATCTCCAGAAAAAATATTTCCCCAAATACCTCTTCATTAGTACATTCATTTCTGCACAATCACTTGCATGCCAAAATGAAACCTTTCCCCCAACAGCCCTTCAGTAGTTTGCCCAAGTCTGCACATGCACTTGACTGACACAAAATGAAATGTTTTGCCAAGGAGCCCATCAGCAGTATATCAATGAATGCACAGGCACTTGACTGACTCCAAAATGAGACCTTTCCCCCAATTAGTCCTTCAGTAGTTTGGCCATGTCTGCACAAGTAGTAATTGTCTCCAAAGGGAAATGTTTCTCCAATTATCGCTTCAGTAGTTTGGCCAAGTCTGTACAAGCACTTCATTGACACCAAAATGAAACATCTCCCCCAACAACCCCTTCAGTAATATATCCATGTCTACACAAGCACCTAACTGTCTACAAAATGAAATCATTCCCCCACCTACTCCTTCAGTCATTTGGCTTTGTCTGGATAAGCACCTGACTATCTCCAAAAGGAAACGTTTCCCCAATGATCTCTTCAGCAGTTTGTCCAAGTCTGCACAATCACTTCACTGGCACCATAATGAAATGATTCCTGTTATGACCCATGTCTAAACAAGCACTTGACTGTTTCCAAAATTAAACATTTCTCCAGCGACTCCTTCGGTCATTTGCCCAAGTCTAAACAATTAAGGGCTGGTATATGTATATACTCAGTGTAGTAACAACGGACTAAAGTTAAAAGCCATAAAAAAGACACAGCTGTAGTATTCAGCAGAAAAATATTGTGCACACTACAAATGATAGTCATTTTGGGAAAGAGGCTGTCATAACATTTTAAATACTGCTCTTTTAAACTTAGAGTATTGGTAGGATAAGTGGATCTGTGTTAGCTTGCATTTTCTGAAAGATATGAAGTCTGAAAAGTAAATGTACACCGTTTTAGTACTCGGCGATTTGCCAGAAAAGCACAAATTTAATGAGGATCAGAACAAAAAAATTTGAGGCAAAAATTTGGCCAACATTTCATGCACAGGTTTATTCTTTTGTGGATATTATTTCTTCACTTTCACTGCTAACCTGGTGTTATAGAGTTATGATTGCGGCAACAGTTCAGAATCTGCATAAAGCAGGTTACCTTCCCTCGGTGACTCATGGTTCAGCAACAGTCATGTGTTGAACAGCACCATCATCTGGTGGAGTTTCACTTCTGTTTCATTTTTTGTTTCACTCCAAGTGAGCCCAAGTTTAATTTTTACAGCTTCATGAAGCGGTTAACAACCTTACAGTCTTAGTTCAGCAGCTGACTCAAAAATCTTTGGGAGATGACAGAATGGGGCAATCTTGTATGAATTTTGAAAGTACTCCCCAGATTTTGAGGAATTTTGATAACACTACTGAAATTGAGACTATTCCACCAGCACAGCATATTTGTGATATCCCCCCTATGATAATATGGACCACGAAGCTAGGCAAGCTTTATTTTCCTTGGAGACATGGCTACAGAGGGATGTACCAAATGCTGTCCCAGACGGGGGTGATTTACTGGTCACTGATTCTAAACTCAATGAATTTAGGAATAAACTCACCCAATATCATAGGCTTCAACAAGAGAACATATATTTCAGAGAATATCTAAGAATAAAACAAGTTCCTAAAGGCCTATGTGTTTGGAAATATCCGACTGGTTTAATACAACACTCCATGTTACATCAAGAACTTTTGGCCATGTTTGATTGACATGGCTGTGAACTTATGGAGTTGTTAAGAAACATAACAGCGCTATGTTGGATAGTTTATACTGTGAGATTAAAGATTTGGACAAGGAAAGATATTAATTATCCTAACTTGTGTACTAGCTATAAATCACAGTATGACCATATTTTCAAAGATATCGATTCCTTATGTGTAGAAATTGCGAGCCATAAAAAAAAGAAATTGGAGAGGGATAGGTAGGCCTATGCTTCAGGTACAGCCTACCCTGGTCCTTCATCTTCACCGGTTCTTCATAGTTATGAAACGAGTAACAACCCAGATGACACTGAAGAGGGTGACATGCAGAACAACCAGGTTCCTGTGTCTTTAGATCCTCCAGTCGTCAGGCGATCTGAGAGATTGCGGAATCAGAGACAGCAGTTTCAGAGCCTGTATCCACAGGGCAACAGGAGGATATGGAATGCCCAGAGAAATGGACAGAGCAATTCGAGGAATCAAAGATGACTATATTTGAACTGGTAGAAACCATTATAACAACACCAATGGTTGAGATTAGTTTTAACACTGTTCAGGACTTCACAATATACAGTTATAGCAGTGTTTCCTTCTCTAGGGTCCACACTGATTTTTTTCAGTAGAGAAAACAATTTTGTGCCTAACAAATGCATAGATATTGTTTGTCTTATGTGTGACTTGAAGTTATATGTTCGCAATCTAAATTTAAGCTATATATACAGAAAACAAGCAAGCAATGACCATGATCAAAATAATTGTGACCTTAGTACCAAGTGTATATAATCCTGATTTACAGGACCTGTTGAAAATGTTTGAAAGAGCTTATGAAGCAGATTTTGGCACTGTTTGAAATATTGTTTTAGTATTAATAATTTGCCTGTTGTTGAAAATTGTATTTTGAAAGAATTGCAAACTATTAGTGATGTTAGATATATGCAACCTGACATCGTGGGATCGTAATAATGGAGTGTGATGATTATTCACATAGGATGTTTCAGATGTTGTATAGTGAAACACAGTGAGGTTTCACTTAATGAAGTAAATGCAGC